>NC_059354.1:51425000-51492500 GCF_019703515.2 Myxocyprinus asiaticus
TGATCATTCATGACATAAACAATGTCTGTGAGAGCGAGGAGCGGGAGAAGGGTGATGTGGCGTTTGGCTGTAGCAAGGGGAACATCTATTCTGTAACAGGATTGTATTCGTGGTTTTCTGAAAATAAATAAATACATTTAAGTTTATTAATGATTCCCGAAACATATTTAAAGTCTTTTTACAATTCGAGCACGTTTTAAGCACCTTGTACGAACCCTGCTAACTGTGACACAGCTGATTGTGTGTGATACTGAACACTTTGTTGATGTGTATCAGAGCTGTAGTATTGTTATGTTTGCGGGAACAGCTTCAAGAAACACAGGAAGTCACACAGTGATCCATTAACAGAATCAGTGGGTGAAGCATTATGGAGCTGGCACCACCTGACGCTTTATCTGCCACCAACACGCTCCACTAACACAGAACACACGTCTCTTCCCCTGAACTCTCACTGGAATACAAACTGAACTGACTCTATAGAGGCTGATGAAAGAAGATCTGTGTGTATGTGGTACTGCAAAATACCAGTACAATTATACATAGAGTGTACAAACGCACAACTACAGTAGGTATATATTACAGTGGCTGTGAAGTGCAAAACAAAACAACAAATCTAAAAACACAACGGCAAATCCACTAACAAAAAGAGCAAATCAGAAAACGCATCAGCAGTTCTGTCAAAACGGAAAGGGTAGGTACCATAGCTTCTCATCTGATTGGCTGTGTGAATGACACCGAGTCCTTTCTTCAGGATTGGTCAAATAATTCTACCAAAATCCATGCCAAAAGGTCACTCACTGAAAAACTAAATCATTTGGAGTGTTTTCTCTCTCGGGAGCACAGAGAGTAAAAACAGCGAGCGGTAAAAGTTGTTCATTTATGGTCTCATAGTCTCACATCTAGTGCATAAGGGACCATCTTAAAGTCCACAAACTGTGCTAAAACGTTGGTGACGTCCAAGCGTTCATTCAACTTGCACGTCCTAACTTAAAGAGCACCTACTATGGTTTTTAAACGTGCCTAATTTTGTTTTAAAGGTCTCATACAATAGATTTACATGCATCCAAGGTCAAAAACACTTTAATTTGCTCATAATTTAAATTGCAGTATTACCTTTTTTTTCCCAGTGTCAAAACAACTCGTTCAATGATCCGTTCTAAAGTATTCATCCTTTTTCTCCCAATTTGGAATGCCCAATTCCCAATGTGCTTTTAAGTCCTTGTGGTGGCATAGTGATTCACCTCAATCCGGGTGGCGGAGGACGAATCCCAGCTGCCTCCGCGTCCGAGACCGTCAATCCGCGCATCGTATCACGTGGATTGTTCAGCGCGTTGCCACGGAGACTTCACGCCATCCACTGCGGCATCCATGCTCACCACATGCCCCACTGAGAACAAACCATATTATAGCGATCACGAGGTTACCCCATGTGACTCTACCCTCCCTAGCAACCGGGCCAATTTGGTTGCTTAGGAGACCTGGCTGGAGTCACTGAATTCGAACTCACGACTCCAGGGGTGGTAGCCAGCATCTTTACCGCAGGCCCCGAGAAAATGCTTTTTTAATACCAGTGTTTGTTATCATAGATATGCAAGTCAATTGAATGAATGTTTGGATACCAGCGTTTAAGTACAGTTTGTGGAATTTTTAGACGGTCCCTTACACAACGTAGATTAACATCATACCTAAAACTATCTTTTCCCGCTCACTGTTTTTGCTGTCTGTGTTATAAAGTGTCCCATTACTGTTTTACTGAGTGACAAACCACTCAGTAATTGAGCATTTGGAATTCATTTTGAAATTATCGTGCAAGTGTGTGCCAATCCTGAAGAAAGGACTCGGTCTCATTCACGCAGCCAATCAGATGAGAAGCTATGGTACCTACCCTTTCCGTTTCGACTGAACTGCTGATGTGTTTTCTGATTCACTCTTTGTTTTTGGATTTGCTGTTTTGTTTTGTACTTCACGACCACCGTAATATATACGGTATGTCCAAAAGTGTCAGTACTTGCAAAGTTACACATCTAGAACTGACTGTAGTCTGTTGTCCAGCTGTTGCACCCTTCATCAGTCTCTATTAAAGTATAATAGCCTAGAGATTAAGAACTAAAACAATTATAAATGTAAAGACAATAACCATCATAATAAATAAGCCTAATAAATTCCCTTGTGCTCCCAAAATAATGCTGCCAAATGTGTGTTCTTATGGAATTTGTGTTTGTATTGTGTTTTGGTAATAAAGTTAATGCTGCATAAAGAAAATTAAATAGAACTAAATTTTAAGTTCAAGGTGAAAATTGTCTTATTTTATGATTAAATCACTTTCATCTTTGTTTCTTTAATACACAGATATTTATTACTGAACCTGCAGAGTTTTGATCACAATGCATGTTACCCATGAAATAATCCATAGAAATAAAGCGAACTAAACTCACAGCACCTCCTGAGATGATCGGAGATCATTTGGAGCATTCTCATAGACGACATTATTCTTGCAAACAGTTTTCAGATGAATGAGAATAAAGAGTGAAAACTCTTTACATGCGCGTGCTGCACGCCTCTGAACAAACAGCGAATCAGACACGAGCATCGACGGCTTTTCTTTTGTCTGTTCTTAAACATATAATAAAGTGTGTTTCTTCAAGCGCGAGTCTTTGTGACTAACAGCATTTCTTGTCATGTGTCACACCGAGACGTCTGAATGTTGCGGGTGGATGAGCAAAACGACCCGCGTATGAAATACGTGCATTTAAACGAGGAGCTTGCGAACTGGATTCAGCCTCGTCGCATTTGGCGGGTTCTAGTTTCACACCCTGGCCACTGCTTAATATTTTTGGTGACTTCCCAGATCCATGGTTTTGCCATTTCCTGATACTGTTGATCATCATCTGTCAATGAGTGTCGCAATCGGCATCAGAATATTTGTAAGATATCGTCGGTATCCGATTACATCGTCCTATCGCTCCGCCCTAAACTATTTAAAACGGATCAAATTATCCAACATATTTGTTTATTCTGTATTTTATGCAACATTTTGGGAACTTTACTGCAATCAAAACTAGATGTCGACCGATATTGGATTTTGCCAATACCGATAACTAAGGTGGTGGAAAACGCCAATAACTGAATAATCGGCCAAAAGTTTTTGAATAGATTTACTGAATGTGTTCTCTCTTTTTTCATTTTTTTACAATAATAATAAAAAATAAATAAATAATAATAATCTTTCCTTTTTGTGAGACGCAGACAAAGAGGCTTCAAGAGTCCAAAGGAAACAAAACATGCACTTTTACAATCATCTACAAACAAAACATGCACTTTTACAATCATCTACAACGTATTACAATACAAACGTATGGTAAACATTATCATTATCATATAGGCTAATAAATTCGGTATGAACATTAATTCATCATCAGTAGTAGATCATCAGTGATCACTTGTCATAAATGTCTGGTACTTCAGTTATCATCTATTTTATAAAACAGACTTTTTTCCTAAACAATCAACAATCAATAAAGATTATATTTAAAAAAAAAAAACTTTCAATAATGTCTATGCTTCATATTAGGGCTGAAACGATTAGTCGATGTTATTGACAACATCGACAAAAATTTTCATTGTGGAATAGTCGTTTGATCTTAACGTATCATAAGATCATATGAAACTCTAATGATTGCACACAAGAGCAGCACTGCAGCTCACACCTGACTGAGGAGAGGAAGAAAACACATCTCACAGTCCAGACACACTCTAAACTTTACAAACAGATTCAGCTGATGTAGATCAAAGTATGAGGGAATTATAATGCAAAAATACTAAATAAGTAAATACAGAAGCACTCTTGTTGTGGAATAAACAGAGCCGGAGCTGACGCTCAGCTTAAGCTAAACTTGCATGTCGAGCGTCTTTAAAGGAAACACCCCGGCGTTACATCTTTAATCCGGTTCTATTTAATGCGGTTCTATTTAATGCGTTACAGCTTTAATGCGGTTCTATTTAATGCGTTACAGCTTTAATGCGGTTCTATTTAATGCATTACAGCTTTAATGCGGTTCTGTTTAATGCGTTACATCTTTAATGCGGTTCTATTTAATGCGTTACATCTTTAATCCGGTTCTATTTAATGCGGTTCTATTTAATGCGTTACAGCTTTAATGCGGTTCTATTTAATGCGTTACAGCTTTAATGCGGTTCTATTTAATGCGTTACAGCTTTAATGCGGTTCTGTTTAATGCGTTACATCTTTAATGCGGTTCTATTTAATGCGTTACATCTTTAACGCGGTTCTGTTTAATGCGTTACATCTTTAACGCGGTTCTGTTTAATGCGTTACATCTTTAATGCGGTTCTGTTTAATGCGTTACATCTTTAATGCGGTTCTATTTAATGCGTTACATCTTTAACGCGGTTCTGTTTAATGCGTTACAGCTTTAATGTGGTTCTATTTAATGCGTTACATCTTTAATGCTGTTATATTTAATGCGTTACATCTTTAATGCGGTTCTATTTAATGCGTTACATCTTTAATACAGTTCTATTTAATGCATTACAGCTTTAATGCAGTTCTGTTTAATGCGTTACAGCTTTAATGTGGTTCTATTTAATGCGTTACATCTTTAATGCTGTTATATTTAATGCGTTACATCTTTAATGCGGTTCTATTTAATGCGTTACATCTTTAATGCGGTTAAAGATGCAGTTCTATTTAATGCGTTACATCTTTAATGCGGTTCTATTTAATGCATTACATCTTTAATGCGGTTATATTTAATGCATTACATCTTTAATGCGGTTATATTTAATGCATTACATCTTTAATGCGGTTCTATTTAATGCGTTACATCTTTAATGCGGTTCTATTTAATGCGTTACATCTTTAATGCGGTTCTATTTAATGCAGTTCTATTTAATGCAGTTCTATTTAATGCGTTATAGCTTTATTAAAGTTCAAATAATAAGGAAATGGTCATTTCTCTGTGCGGTCAGTGTCTCTTCTATGAGTTGTGTGAATGTCCCGATCTAAGGGGGAAGAGATTGAAACTGCACCGGCTGATGCACACTCTGTCACGGGACGCTCATCCCTCGAGCGCACACGCTTAATGCAGCTAGATTATAACGTGATGACTCGAGACTTATTGAATCATAATATGTGTGTCACTGTGCATTTCTTATCATGAAAAACATTGTCAAATGCAGCTTTATTAATAAGAGAGAGTTTGTTTAAGTTAAAGATGGATTGAAGTGAACAGAAAGGTGAGAGAGGGTAGTCTTCACCCCATTAAACACCGTAACACAATATATTTTTATATTTTTGTTTTGGCTTGTTTTCCAATATAAATATCTAAAACTCCTTTAAAATAACGTACATTTACTTTAGCAGATATACTGCAGAAGAAACAATTGTTATCTGAGAATGTTGAATATAATATTAAAAACACAAATATTTTAAAATATCTAAAAATCCTTTAAAAAAGATGCATTGACCTGAGAAGAAGCATATAAGATATTTAAACTTGCTTTTAGAGAATAGATCTTGAATAGAAGTGTATTTAGTCTTTACTGCACTCACAGAAGTGAAAAAATACACATATATACAAAATACACTTATATTTCAGATACATTCTCTTAAAGAAATGTTATTTCTCAAGTAAATGTATCTTGTTTTAAGGATTTTTAGGTCATTATAAATGGAAAACAAGACAAACACTTGATAACAAGGGGATTTTTTTGTGGTGAAATTTTCACTGAATTAAACAAAATAAAAAATATTTTTTCCTGTAATTCAGTGAATGTCATTTAGAGAGATTTTTAAAAGATGATTTTGTCCTCTTTATTGTTAGTAAGCACGTTTAATACAACCTTTTAAGTCGGTTAAGCCGAATAGTTGGTTTAGAGCTAATGATTAATCGTTGCAATAATCGCCGAATAATCATTTTAATAATTGTTAGAGTAATCGATTATCAAAATAATCATTAGTTGCAGCCCTATTTCATATGCGCCTTTACGATTACGATATGTCTCTGACAGACAGGTTTGACTCAACTCTCCTGAGACGAAGAGAAAACAGAGTGACACTATTTTATAATGCACAATTAGTTACTGTATTTTGGCTCTGTAGGGCAGTATAGCTTACTGTATATAATCAGTATCTGTCAGCACTTACTGTACAGGTGGCAACATAAAACTTAATACATGTCGTCTATGTGTAATGATCGCTGGTGTCTGGTACAGACGTGCTAGACGCTGACAGAGTTGATCTGGTCAGTGTGGATCTGTGCTGGTCTATTCCAGAACTCTTCATTCAGCTGTCTCAATCATTCATCACTGTTCAGGGGCGTTCACACTGCGGTCTGCAGAGACTGGATCCACTGAAGAGTTTGCCATATGAAGCAACAAGAACAACAAGTAACTAGCATAGATTTAATCGCTGTTGTGAACGCACCTTTACTGATAAAAACACAAACAGCAGATACTGTAAAACATGAGCTAAAGCAATATTATCAATGTTATCACAATCTGTGAGCCAGCATTATCATCCAAGTATGATTTGATCATTTGTGACACACTGAGAAGATTTTACAAATCAGTCGACTCATTCACAATATCATGGACGGGGAACTGGGGCCGTATGCATAAAACTTCTCAGAAATGCTCTAAGAATTAGAGTAAGAGCTTTTTATAAAGAAGATAAAAGCAACATTCAGCAAAGTCTAAGCCTCATTCTTAAGTGCTCACTGAGGCCCTATTATGCTTTTTGGGATTTTACCTTTCCTTTAGTGTGTAATATAGCTGTTTGTGCATGTAAAAGGTCTACAAAACACAAAGTCCATGCCAAAGTTAGTTATTCTCTCCCACGGACAACACTGCTCAAGAACTACAAGAAACGGGCTGTTTGTAGTCCAGCCATTTCTTCCGTAAAGTATCTAGGTCACTATGTAACACATCTGCATAATGCCCGCCTACGGGATGCCCGCCTACGGGATTGGGTTAGTGCTGTCGCCATGTCGAGAAGATGCTGTATTCTTCACTGCGAAAGCAAAACCTCTTTTTTGGACTTCCAAAGGCAGACGAATTGAAGAATCAGTGGTTAAAATTGATTTGAATTATTCAGCAGTACAACCACAACCAATGCCGGATTTTCAAGTCGGTTACCCCTGAAAGACGGGGCAGTTCCCACTTTGTTGGGACAACCTGACGCTTCAGGATCACAACCTGTAAGTATGCTTGATTATTTGTGGATTTATCTGCTACTAAGAGTTCAAAAGTGGAGTTTTGGCCTCTGCTAACCTGCTAGCTAACATTATTGTGTTGAAATAGTTTTTTTAATCAGCTGCGGGCCCACTTTTACCTACAATTGTGTAGGATTATGCAGATTGTTTGTCGTTCTTATTATCATGAATAGTGATCAAGTGTGGAGATGCACTGCATGTCTTTTACTTGAAGCTTTGTTAGGTTCACAATAATCAACAGTGTACTTGTAAGAAAGCTATAAAATTAAAACTTAACACTGTGAAACGTCCTGGTTTAGTCGTGCTTGCGAAGGTGGTTCGGGTCGATCAGCTTGTTCGTCCAAACTTTCATTATCGGACTCGCGCTCGAACTGGTACGGCAAAAACCGACGCCACTGTTACCATAGTTACAGTAGTGTTTACAGCTGCTCACGAAGCCTCGGGAGCTGAAACTCGGTTATGGTAAGGGACGTTACATTTCTGACACACACTCTACGTGGTTGATCAATCAAAACAGACTAGGCCAGCTGACCAATCAGAGCAGACTGGGCTTTTCGGAAAGGGGGGCTTTAAAGAGACAGGAGGTAAATCAGAGCGTTTGAGCCAGAGGATGAAGAGAGGGGAAATGTACAGTATGAGAAAAATAATGTGTTTTTTGAACATTAAAGCATGTAAACCTATTCTAGTAGACCCCCATAATAAAATCATGAACCTGTAAATTAGCATAATATGGGCTCTTTAAGTGTTGTGAAATAAGCACTACAGTGATGTCTTCCCTCAACCACTGAATAAGCCAATAGTGAGCCATATCCCAACTGGTATGACACCATTCATTCATTCTAGATTTAATACAACACATTATAAAACAATGTTTTGATAATAGGCTGTTTTCTGTCGATTAATTCATTGATTAATCAAATGAGAAAGCCATTTTCCTGTATTTTTAAAACACTGTCCAAACATCTTGCTCAAAGTTGTCCTTTCAACCTACAAGGCTACAAAAAATCTAAATGTATAGTACAGTACTTACATACTATAGGTAAGTTTACACTATGCATTGTGTGCAAAAAAAATTAGCAATATAAATTGCATATGCTTTTCACATCATTAAAACAAAAAAACAAGCATTTGTCCACAGCTTTAATGCAGATGGACAATTTAAATCACTAAATTAAATGATAAAATAAACTATATGTTATAATCCCATTACAGTTAGCCTACATGCATTTGGCAGAATGTTTTCTCCAAAGCGAATTACAGTGCATCAACATATACATTTTTAATACTTGTGATACATTTGAGTCATTTTGAGGCAAATTTGACATTAAACATATCTGCAATATTTGAGTCAAAATGACTGCAGTCGCTTTCTTTCACTATTTGAAGTAATAATAATAAAGTGCTTGGGTTGGGCTCTTTTCAGATGCAGCTTTTCAGCATAGTTTAATGTCTTTTTTTCCACAGAAAAGCATTGTCACTGCTGTAAAGTGACATCACTGACAGAGGTTCTCTGTGCAAGAGAGAAGACATCCAACTAATCATAATGAAATTCAATGTTGATTATTTTCATGATTGGCTTTATAGTTCTTGTGATATTTAGATTTGATTGATTAGCAGCCATATGAAAGCTTAGGCATGCAGACTTAAGCCATAATAAATCAAAATTATGTTGATGGATTTCACTTATTCGCTCAACTACGAATAACATTTGCCCAACTTCCACTATCATGCAAATCAAACACACTCGGTATTTGTTGAAAAGTGCATGGTTTTAACATAATACAGTCATCATGCTACTCTTTACTAGGTTGGGATACCTCTCCAGCACTCTTAAAGTGATAGTTCACCCAAAAATTATTTACTCATCCTCATGATATCCCAGGTGTGTCTGACTTTCTTTCTTCAGCAGAACACATTTGAAGAAAAATAGAAGAATATCTCAGCTCAGTAGGTCCTTGAAATGCAAGTGGATGGTGATCAGAACTTTGAAGCTCCAATAATCACAGACAGTCAGCATAAACGTCATCCATACGACTCCAGCGGTTAAATTAATGTCTGCTAAAGCGATACGATCACTTTTGGTGTGAAATAGATAAATATTTAAGTACTTTTTAACTATAATCCAACGCTTCATGAGAGCGCTGAGTTCACATGGTCTCTCATGTGACGTATTTGTGTTGTCATGGATACAGACATAATCTCACGTTCACCACTCGGTTGAGACATCCAGGATGAGCACACAAATGCCCCATTGTGAGTAAAGAAACAGCTAAATACAGATCTAAATCAACCAAGCTACTATATAGCGTTCCTCCTCCTCAGTTGTAAACAGCGCTGCTCTTCCGGGTGTGTCATACGTGTGTCAGTTCTCACACGTTTTAAATGACAATGCAATTACATCACACGTGCATACCGCTGCAGAATGGAAGCGTGATTTAGAGTTGAAAAAAGTACTTAAATATTGATCTTTTTCACACCAAAAGTGATCGTATCGCTTTAGCAGACATTAATTTAACCGCTGGAGTCGTATGGATGACGTTTATGCTGACTGTCTGTGATTTTTGGAGCTTGAAAGTTCTGATCACCATCCACTTGCATTTTAAGGACCTACTGAGCTGAGATATTCTTCTATTTTTCTTCAAATGTGTTCTGCTGAAGAAAGAAAGTCAGACACACCTGGGATATCATGAGGATGAGTAAATGATGAGAGCATTTTCATTTTTGGGTGAACTATCCCTTTAAATAATTTAGGAGTGAACCTTTATGCATGACACTTATTCTTAAGTCTAGGAATAAGAGCAAAATAACATCATTCTTAGAATTCTGAGAACACATTTTTTTTTTACTATAAGTGTCTTTATACAGTACATACAGCCCCAGATTTGCTAATTCTAAGTGTAAACAGTGTTTTGTCTGTGTTTCTTTCCTTTGAGGTGGATCAGTGAGACAGGAACAGCAGTAATGAGACACAGTAAAACATGTAGCATCTTGTCAAGGATTCAAACTCATGTTAAAGAGAGAGGAAGCTACATTTTATAATAACACACTTCACAGGTAGACAACTACACACTGTTTCCCTTATTTCACACCTGTTGAAACTTGTTCAAGTTTCT
Source organism: Myxocyprinus asiaticus (assembly GCF_019703515.2). Taxonomy (NCBI): domain Eukaryota; kingdom Metazoa; phylum Chordata; class Actinopteri; order Cypriniformes; family Catostomidae; genus Myxocyprinus; species Myxocyprinus asiaticus. The sequence goes on from NC_059354.1 coordinate 51,435,346, forward strand.
ATTTTAAGCACCATGTATGATCTATTCGTGGTCAGCCGATATGGGTTTCTCATTGGTCAATGCTGATACCTAGAGAGCAAAGGGTTGGCGATATAATGCAGATGAGAAGGATTAGGGTGGGGGCTGGGTTAGGGCATCTGCTGCCTGCCAGGAACAAACCGTGGCACCTATGTACAATGGGCTATTCAGATGCGTTTTTTTTTTATTTTATTTTTTTTTAAACATACCTCCCTAACCTAACACTTTTGCCTGAACCTAACCAACAGTGTTTTAAAATATAAATGAGACGTTTAAAAAAGACACTCTTACCAAATCAACGCCTAAATTTAACCATTAGTGGTTCAAATATGCATGAGAACTTAAAAAGACATCCTTACCTTATCAATGACTAAACCTAACCAACAGTGTTTTAAAATGCAGAAGCGAAATGAAAAAGCTCATTTTCTGAAGCAAACACCTCATTTCGTGTTGCTTCTATGACTCTGTAATGTCACGTGTTGGATTAAGTTCATGGCTGGATTTATACCACAGTCCTCCGACTCTAAGGTCCAACGCCTTATCAGGTGAGCTACCGCGCAAGCTATTCATGCTGGAATAAGTGTATATATGTAGGTGAATCTGTTATACAACCATTCAATTGTATTGTTTTTCAAAAGATGTGTTAGAGTAAAACTGTGTCGATATCATAAAATAGCAGATTCTGAGTACTAGAGAGAAAAATATTTATTTATAAAGTCATAATCTGCCACTGTAATCTGCTTCAACATCAGCATAATCTGGCTTCAAAAAAGGACACTCAAGATAGACTGTGCTTTTGTCAGTAGCTGAAACCCTGTGATTGGCGAGAGCAAACTCCAAATCATCCGTCCTCATCCTCCTTGACTTTACTGTTGCCTTTGACACAGTGAACCACAAGATCCTCCTGTCCACCCTCTCTGACCTGGGCATCACAGGAATTGCGCTTGGCTGGTTTGAGTCATATCTCACTGGCAGATCGTTCAAGGTCTCCTGGAGAGGAGAGGTGTCCAAGACACACCAGCTGACCACTGGGGTTCCTCAAGGATCAGTGCTTGGACCCCTCCTCTTTTACACAACATCACTCGGACCGATCATTGAGGCAAATGGCTTTTCCTACCACTGCTACGCAGATGACACGCAGCTCTACCTGTCGTTTCAGCACGACAAACCAAGTGTCTCAGCTCGTATCGCTGCCTGCCTCTCAGACATTTCGGCCTAGATGAAGAAACGCCACCTTCAACTCAACCTTGCCAAGACAGAACTCCTCGTGATCTCAGCCAACCCATTTGTTGACCACAACCTCACTATTCATCTTGGTTCAGCTACACTAACACCAACCAGAACAGCTCAGAACCTGGTAGATGACCAGCTTAATTTCACTGCACACATCTCTTCAACCGCCCGGTCTTGCAGATTCCCACTTTACAACATCAGGATAATCAGACCTTTCCTGTCTGAATATGCTGCACAGCTCCTGTTCCAAGCTCTGGTCATTTCAAGACTGGACTACTGCAATGCTCTGTTGGCTGGCCTTCCACTCTTGATTTCATGTCACTGGCTACCTGTAGCTGTCCGCATCAAATCAAGGCTTTGACTCTGGCCTTCAGGACAGCCAACGGAACCACACCCTCTTACTTCAGTTCACTTCTTCAGGTCTATGCTCCAACTCGCTCTCTGTGGTTTATGAACGAGCGCTGCCTGGTGGTCCCATCACAAAGAGGCTCAAAGTCTATTTCACGATCGTTCACTTTCTCTGCTCCTCTGTGGTGGAATGAGCTTCCAACATCCACACAATCTGCTGATACCTGATAAATAAAGTGCTTTTTTTTGAAGATCCATTATACTATTTGATGATGATCAGATGATTCTGCTGTCACAGAGAAGCATGAGAGTTACACGTGTGTCCATAAGTAATGGGTTGATCACAATGACAGAATATTACTGAAACAACTAAACTGCAAAATCAACACTGACTGGCAACCCTTTTCTACATTTAATCAAGTGCAGGATATGAATTATTGATATATAATTCAATTTTCACTAGTTAAAATAAAAATATCAAATATATGATATAAAATATCAAAAACAGTTACTAGCGGAAATCCCTTTTCTTGATATCTATAACAGAATTTCATCTAGTAAAAAAATTATAGCTGTAATTGTATTTTTACTATAGAATTTCACAATGATGTCATTCTCTCCTGTTCAAAACACAATTACAGATATATTAGAATTCATTTCTTGTAGAAATTCCAAATACACACATCAGCTATGTACTTCTTACTAGTAAAAACTATGTATTTTTTTAATACCAATAATTGCATTGTTACTACACTGTAAAAAAACTGGCCAGAAAGTCACAGTAAAAAAATACTTTAACCACGTTTCAGACTTTAAGGGATGTCATTTTGATGCCTGTATATTTTACATGCATTACCGTTGCTTATATAACGTATTAAATGAATAACTTGATATTAACCTTCTGAAACTGTAAAAATCTGCTTTTAATGTATTTTAATGTATTATTAATCACTGTAAAAATTACAGAAGAGCAAATGATGACATGAAGTTCATCAATAGTGGCTCTTCCAGGAGCAATGAACAATAAACGTGTAGATACAGTGCTCAATGTCACTCACACAAACACTAAATCAGGGGAACACGTGTGACATTTAAATAATACAGTAAACATTAACTAAACTATATTAAATATAAAACAGAACGCCCCAATGTACATAACTGATATTAAAAATAAGAAGAAACAGAACTATTCCCATAAAATATAATTAAATGTGATGGGTTACGTAGGAAATTCTGGGAACGCCCAGTTATTATTTTTTACTGTAATTTTAACAGTAATTTACTGTAAAAAGTACATGTAGTCTCTTGTTAACCAATGTAAATTTTTACCGTTAATTATACAGGAAAATCATACTTTTTACATCTAAAATAGTCTTTTTAAATATATTAAAACATTTATTTTACTATTTTAACTATTTTAAGGTAACTACCCATTAAGTAATTAACGTTTTATTTACTGTAGCATTTTTACAGTCTTTTACCATTAAAATTACAGAAATGTTTTTACAGTGTAGTGCAAATGTCAATTCCTGATATCAACAATTGAATTACAACTAGTAAAAATGCCAATTTGTTCTGTAATTAGTTTTTTCAATGGTGGCCATGTTCATTTCAGGTGTCAGTAATGTAATAACTGAAAGCCTTTTTTTGGGGGGGGGTTTTCCCCTTTTTCTCCCAATTTGGAATGCCCAATTCCCAATGCACTCTAAGTCCTCGTGGTCGCATAGTGATTCGCCTCAGTCCAGGTGGCGGAGGACGAATCCCAGTTGCCTCCGTGTCTGAGACAGTCAACCCGCGCATCTTATCACGTAGCTTGTTGAGCGCGTTGCCACGGAGACATAGTGCGTGTGGAGGCTTCACGCCATCCACTGCGGCAACCACGCTCAATTCACCACGCGCCCCACCGAGAACAAACCACATTATAGCGACCACGAGGAGGTTACCCCATGTGACTCTACCCTCCCTAGCAACCGGGCCAATTTGGTTGCTTAGGAGACCTGGCTGGAGTCACTCAGCACGCCCTGGATTCGAACTAGCGAACTAGCGATATAGCGAACTCCAGGGGTGGTAGCCAGCGTATTTTACCACTGAGAAATTAATTTACAGCGTTTTTACTAGCTTTAATTGTTGATATCAGGAATTAACATTTGCACTGGTAACAATGTAATTATTAATTAAGCTAAATAATACAGCTGTAGAAGTTAATTAACTTATGGATCTCTGTAATTGAATAGGAGTGAATGACATCATTGTGATATTCTACTAATGAAAATACAGTTAAAGATATAAAGAAATATGCGTTTTAATTCCATTTCTGATATCAGGAATATATGAGTTTAGTGAGATTATTTTGGGAGCGAGATGTCTGCAGGGTGTTAATGTTCCTGTCATGAGCGTCTGATCCAGCAGTATTTAAATTAACACAATAAACAGAACACACAACAGAGACGGTCAGAGCCGATCAGAGACAGGACGAAAGCCGTCACCAACAGGACACTTGAGCTGACCATTAATTGTCACACAAATAGGTGCAATTAATGACTGAATAGTCTGTTTTGTTGATTTCATTTGTCGCAGTGTAAACTTAATATACATTAATATTAAAAAGTATTTATTCATGAACATGCAATAAAATGTATGCTTTCTTTGAAGGCAAAAAAGAAAAAAACTCAGCAAACTAAAGCAAGAAAACTCAGCAAAGTAGCTTTAGAAATCACTTCGGTGGTGGTGCGGGAAGCGAATTTCTGAAACGTTGGCTTGAAATTCGGATGTTTTCACATTTGAGTCTTATATAAATCTGTGCATGCTTGTAAGTTATGTTTCCGCTGTGCAGGATTTATCAAGCGCAGGATAATCGTCTCAGGTGAGTCAAGTCCCGTCTTTCACCGGACCATGTTGATGACTCGACGTGTTAATTTTGCTCATCAAAAATGTATGCTTTTGAGTAAGTAGCCTAGAAAGTGACTGTTTATTTTCAACGATGTGCCGACTGCTTAACGGGTTAAACTATCTTTTATTCTGTGTGCATGTCATGTTTAGAATATATTAGTTTATTATAGGCTACATAACAGGCCATCGTAACTGTTATTGGTTAACTTTTTTTTTTCTCCCCAATTTGGAATGCCCAATTCCCAATGCGCTCTAAGTCCTCGTGGTGGCGTAGTGACTCGCCACAATCCGGGTGGCGGAGGACGAATCTCAGTTGCCTCCACGTCTGAGACCGTCAATCCGCGCATCTTATCACGTGGCTTGTTGAGCACGTTACCGCGGAGACATAGCGCGTGTGGAGGCTTCACGCTATTCTCCACGGCATCCACGCACAACTCACCACACGCCCCACCGAGAGTGAGAACCACATTATAGTGATCACGAGGAGGTTACCCCATGTGACTCTACCCTCCCTAGCAACCGGGCCAATTTGGTTGCTTAGGAGACCTGACTGGAGTCACTCAGCACACCCTGGATTTGAACTTGCGACTCCAGGGGTGGTAGTCAGCGTCTTTACTTGCTGAGCTACCCAGGCCCCCATTGGTAAGTTTTTTAACAGAACAGCTGTCATATTAGATCAATTGCTTATGCACAACTGCACATTGTGAAATATGCGCAACTCTTCAGCGCATTTGTTTTCTATTGTAGATTTGGCTTACCTGTTAATTATTTTCAACAATGTCCTGACTTAGAGGTAGGCGATATACTGGTAAACATGATAAACCAGTAGAAATTTGCCAACCGGTATACATTTTGGATTATCGTCTCTATCACGGTAACACCAAACTGCCACACGAGAAATGTGTACAGCACATAACACACACGCATTACACACTCTGTCGGAGAAATGAAGGCAGAGGGACTGCTCGTTCCTCAGATTCATTTGAATGAGAAAATGAGAGGAGATTATGGAGGAAAAGGTGCATCCTCTGTGGTGTGGAATTGGTTTGACTTTAGAAAACACGATACTGAGCAGAAAACAGCGATTTGTAAGGTTTGTACATTGTGTATGTCGATATATCCATGTGCACGTATATATCAGTGATCAGTACTTCACGTGTGACTGATAGAAATAATGAAACTCAGTTTTCCACTGACAGCTGCACGTGCCATTAGATGAAAAGCTCGTCTAGAACAAGAGAAAAAAATGACACTGAATCCGCTTCTGAAGCATGAAAGTTCGCTTGAGCCACTGTCAAAGCAAATTCAGTGGCATTCATCCCGCGCTCCAAACATGCCTCCCATCCAAACACGTGCAGCTGTGTTTGTGCAAGTGTTGCACACACAGTCTGAAACACACAAGTGTGCGCGAGTCTTGAAGTCATTCTACTCCCTTCATTTGTGTTCCTATGACAGAAAAAGTGCAGATCACACATGTTACTTATTCTGGTTTCTCTCAATGTCATGTGGGTTTTTAAAATACACATCAAAACCTCTTTCTAAAATTCAGTTCCAATGATGTTTGATATCAGGGAACAAACCAGACATATTCTCCTTCAGATATTTTATATGTTCTTTATAGAGATTACTAAAAACACTAAGAGCCTAATTAAGCATTTTATTTATGGATATTTTTTTATTTTTATGTTATTTAACTTTTTGCTTTGCTTTGAGAAGATGTTAAGATTCTTGAGGAAAGTTATAATAATAATAATAATAACAACAACAACAATTAGTGCACACCATCAGACTGAAACTACCATGTTTGTCAAGTTCAAAATAAAGAGAAAATTATATAAGTTGAAGGTGTTTTCATTTATAAAGTATTTAATTCACTGACTGGATTACTCAAAATTACACACTGTGACATTGGGCTTAATATATAAAACAATTTTATTGATTTTCATAAAAATGTAACTATATCGTGATATACTGTTGTGTTCAAAAGTTTACATACCCTGGCAGAAATTGTGAAATTGTGGCATTGATTTTGAAAATATGACTGATCATGCAAAAAAACTGTCTTTTATTTAAGGATAGTGATCATATGAAGCCATTTATTATCACATAGTTGTTTGGCTCCTTTTTAAATCATAATGATAACAGAAATCACCCAAATGGCCCTGATCAAAAGTTTACACACCCTTGAATGTTTGGCCTTGTTACAGACACACAAGGTGACACACACAGGTTTAAATGGCAATTAAAGGTTAATTTCCCACACCTGTGGCTTTTTAAATTGCAATTAGTGTCTGTGTATAAATAGTCAATGAGTTTGTTAGCTCTCACGTGGATGCACTGAGCAGGCTAGATACTGAGCCATGGGGAGCAGAAAAGAACTGTCAAAAGACCTGCGTAACAAGGTAATGGAACTTTATAAAGATGGAAAAGGATATAAAAAGATATCCGAAGCCTTGAAAATGCCAGTCAGTACTGTTCAATCACTTATTAAGAAGTGGAAAATTCGGGGATCTCTTGATACCAAGCCAAGGTCAGGTAGACCAAGAAAGATTTCAGCCACAACTGCCAGAAGAATTGTTCGGGATACAAAGAAAAACCCACAGGTAACCTCAGGAGAAATACAGGCTGCTCGGGAAAAAGACGGTGTGGTTGTTTCAAGGAGCACAATACGACGATACTTGAACAAAAATTAGATGCATGATCGAGTTGCCAGAAAGAAGCCTTTACTGCACCAATGCCACAAAAAAAGCCCAGTTACAATATGCCTGACAACACCTTGACACGCCTCACAGCTTCTGGCACACTGTAATTTGGAGTGACGAGATCAAAATAGAGCTTTATGCTCACAACCATAAGCGCTATGTTTGGAGAGGGGTCAACAAGGCCTATAGTGAAAAGAATACCATCCCCACTGTGAAGCATGGTGGTGGCTCACTGATGTTTTGGGGGTGTGTGAGCTCTAAAGGCACGGGGAATCTTGTGAAAATTGATGGCAAGGAGGTCATCTGCGTGAGGTTAAGTTCACTTTAAGTCTGTAGTGCTGTTGTGAGTCCGCCATGAAAGTTAAAAGAGTGTAAATGTGTCAGAATGCTTTCTAGAGTGCTTGATGTGCATACTTCTCCCGTCACTTCCGAGGTGCCCCTCGATGGTCCTCAAGAATTAAAAGCCAGAGTAATTTCCTCTGAGAGAACATCAGTGTGTACTATAATATGCCTGTTAGGCTTGAATAATACATTTTAATAGCATGCACCAAGACAAATTGCTTGTTTGGAACGCATTGTGCCATTTGTAATGGCTTGTTACGCTGTTACTCACAACGGCACACTGCGGTGGGTCTTTAAGCAAATATGTGTGTTTGTTCTCTTGCGAAGCTGATTTCCATATAATGGGGTGTTCAAACATACAAAGAATTAAACACTGCAGGTCGCCGAGTGGCTGGTTGTCACAAGGGTTACGACTGCTGGATAAGAGTCACCGGTGTACTACGGGCTTGTTCATCTGTCTTAGTGCACTGTAAGTCACTTTGGATAAAAGCGTCTGCCAAATGCATACATCTTCTTTTTTATTATTGGGAGTTTGGCTGCAAAATGAACTACATCTGGGTTTTTATTCATTTTGGAATCTTGTGGCCTCTATGTCTGTGCCACAAGCTTCGAGCCGGACTGCAATGTACCTCAATGACCTCCGCCAGCATCATCTTGGTCATACGATGGAATACACTTTCTTATATTTAATACATAGTTCATAAATTACTGCCAACTACAGCCTTCATCAGCCAAATAACGAAGGACACTGCATCAATGTGCACTTCCACAGATAATTCAGGATGGACTTTAAAAGACATTTAGTCATCAATCTCACAGTTCATGCAAAAAAAAAAACATTTTGTTTAAACAATGGCAAACAACATCTACACAGTTTTCTTACATAAAACAAGACTTGTACTACTCATAGATAACTATTACTGGTATTTTATTCATGACAAATAATATTATTTTCATTTTTCTTTAATCAAATAGCAGATATGCAGCTTCATTTTCTGTTACAAGAGAATTTTCTGTAAAGCTGCTTTGAAATGATGTGTTGTGAAAAGCGCTGTACAAATCCAAATTACTTGACTCTAAATAACACCAGCGCTGCGTGTGTTTACACTGACTCAAGGACATTTACACAGAAGGGCCAGTGTCTGAGATTGCCCATTATTTCCTGCTGTCTAGCCTTTGGCCTTGTTAAGGGATCTCCACAAGCCAGACGTGGTTCTCCTGACCACAGGCATCTTAGCGGTGGAGCCACCCAATGAGCAATGAGATTGTTCGGTCAAACATTTCTTCTGGCAAAATCTACACCCTCCCGCTGTGTTTATTGTTCTCAGAGGAAACAGCTAAAGCTCAACGTCTGTCCCAGCATCAACATCATCTGAGCCAGATCTTCATGGGGTCTGATTTCATAGGAAGATTTGTCAGGTTGTGCAACACAATAATTGTTCTTGGAGGAATTTGATGAGAAATGTTTGAGTTCATATTGAGATTAGTGGTCGAATTATATATTGCCGAGGCATATAAATCGGACGATATTCAGAATTTTTTTATTATCGCATCGGCCGATAAAATTTCCCATTTGGCCTGCTTGCATGTGAAGCGACTGAGACATGTAAATGACCAGTCACGGTTCATTTTGTTGTTACGTGCCATCGTGTTACTGCAATAACAGACCGGTGTACAACACAGTCTCATTTAAACCATCCGCACATCAGAGCCGCGGCAGACGCCTTTGAGCTCATAATGTTAACGTGCTCATCTGTTTCATTCTCCCTCTCCCTCCTCAACAGTTCCCTGTAACTTTTAACTGTCTTGTCCAATGATAAAAAGGCAAATATCAATAAAACTAATATAATATATACGTCTGCAAATATGCGCATATCTCATTTAAACAGATGTAATAAACCAACCTCACAAAACTTCAGCAGATCCAGCATCCATCATTTATTTACCTCTAAAGCATGTATTCTATCAAAATCCCTCAATAGTTCCCCATTACTTTTAACTTTCTTTTCTAATGATAAAAGGCAAATATCAATAAAACTTCTATTATATACCATTTGCAAATATGCACATATCTCGTTTAAATAGATGTCATTCACGAATCTCACGAAAATCCAGCGTTTTCTTCCCGTCGAGCGCTCTCTGAAGCGCATATTATATCAGTCAGAATCAAAACTTCAGGATCAGGATCAAAAGTTCCTCTGATTCACAAATCATGACAGTCAGTCCGTGACAATCCAAGCAGGCGATCCAGGCCGTTTAAACTGTCAGGAGATTGCTGCTCACACTGGATCCGCACGAGCGTGTGAGTGCAACTTCAAGGTAAAAGTGCTTCACGTGTGCTATAGGTCTTATTCACTATGCACTGTATGTTCAGCTGGTTTGATTCAGTATTTTTTGAGTAAATGCGATTGTTAATGCGCACATGCCATCCATGGTTGCTGGACTACTGGAGGACAAGTCTCAGTTGCCTCCACTTCTGAGAGCATCAATCCGCGCATCTTATCACGTGACTCGTTGTGCATGACACCGCGGAGACTCACAGCATGTGGAGACTCATGCTACTCTCCACGATCCACGCACAACTTACCACACGCCTCATTGAGAGCGAGAACCACTAATCGTGACCACGAGGAGGTTACCCCATGTGACTCTACCCTCCCTAGCAACCAGGCCAATTTGTTGCTTAGGAGACCTGGCTTGAGTCACTCAGCACATTCTGGTTTTGTGTGAAATTGAGTAAATATAGTGCTAAATAAGAGTTTATTCATTTTTTAGCAATTTTATGTTTGTTATTTACTATTTTATGTGATATATCGGCATTAAATCAGCCTATCGGCCATTAAAAAACCCATATCGGTCGATCACTAATTGAGATCTCTGACTTTTAATTGTGATCTTTAGTATCTTGGCTAATCTGAGTAAAGTTTGAGACCTTGTTGCAGCCTGATCTCATGAAAAATTTTGTGACTGTGGCGATATTTTTGCAAAATGAAATTACGCAGTTCATTACAGCTATTGCAGCAGTTCTGAGGTGAAATGTCCACTGTGTGGCGCTAAAAGCGAGTTAAATGTTCTCTAACAGATGAGGTTTGCTCTATTGAGTTTTAATTCAACAAAACCGACCTCCCTACCCTAAACCTTAAACCTAAATCTATCCGATATCATCAGAAAAAGCAAATGTGAGATGAAAAACACAATTGCGTCATTTTGTGGTGCTTCTATGACACTTTGGGCTCACGTGTGGAATCGTGTGCTCTTCAGGACTTGTACCCCGCTCCTTTACATCACAAGTGCAACGCTCTATTAGTCGAGCAATTTGATCACACTCGAACAAACATGTAAATGTAGTTGATTATGTAATGCAAACGTTAAAATGAGTCATGCACTATAGTAAAAGTGTTTAGATGTCATAAGATAGCATTGTGTGAGGAATGGTGAAAAGTAAGTGTTTATGAACTGATAATCTGCCGTTGTACTCTTGATTTGTATGAAAGTGAATAAAAGTCATTGTTGTTGTAGTGCCTCTAGTGTTCATTTCACCAGGAAACTGCTGCAACACGTAGTAAAATGATGTAAAAACTTTGTAAGTCTTGATTTGCTCTGCATTTCATATTAATACTGTCAGGGAGAAACGACCGAGAAATAAAAAAGATCTCATTTGTGAGCTCAGGTTGGCTCAGGACTGACTCGGATGGAGAACAGAGTGACCGTAACTGTCAGTCAGACAGAAAGAATGATTGTAAATGAGCAGTGGTGATTTCATTAAGACAGAAAGCGCATGGAATGTGCTGTTCTGCAATCATTGTCTCGTGTGTCTGACAGGTCCTTCACAAAACCCTCCACACAAAACACTGCAGATTGGCCATAAATGACACTGTGTGTTCACTCAATGCAGTAATCATGACTTTCAACGATCCAAACCAGCCAAGAACAACAACACTTCTTTCTCTGTCTCTGTTTGGCCAGTTGTTGGAAACACTTTCATAAACTGGACGGGAGGAGCACATTTCATTATAATGACACTTACACTGATTAACAAAGACACTGGCAGCTTTCACATGGACTGCTGGAAGAAACTCAACATAGCAGATATGTTAAATAATGTTGAATAACAGACAGACAGTTAAAGCATTCCTAATCAGTCATTTAAAAAACAAAAATTAATACTGACTGACTGATTTACTACATTTCATTAAATTTTCATACAATTATCTAATCAGCCAATCATGTGGCAGCAGTGCAGTGCATACAATCATGCAGATACGGGTCAGGAGCTTCAGTTAATGTTCACATCAACCATCAGAACAGCACAGCAAAAACATGCTAATATGGTAATGTGCTATTGAACAAACTTTTTTAGCCTTTTTAAAAAGTTAAATTTCAATGTAAGTAAAATTGTAAATTAAAACATGCGCATGTGTCCTTCAAGTGTTTTTAAGAAGGGCCCAACTGAAATCTGTGCTTTTCATTTTATTTTATTTTTTAGAATTCCATGTTTTAAAGTTTTATGTAATTTCATCATCAAAATAGTGTCTAAAATGAATTCCTAAAACTTTTAACTAATGAAAATAGGACAGTTACTTTTTAACATACCATTGCTTTTTTTTGACCAAACTTTTCAGTAAAACAGCACTCTAGCCTGTGATATATTGTTTTTTTATTACTATTATTTTTATTATTATTATTATTATTATTACAGTGAATATTACATTTTACTACACAGTTGTAATATATTTCTGCCGCAGTTCTTCAGTTTCAGGTGTCTCCATTTTATTTTGAATTGGGCTTTTATTTTGATGTGTGTTTTTTTTCCCCCAAGTTGGAATTACCAATTCCCAATGCGCTCTAGGTCCTCGTGGTGGCGTAGTGACTTGCCTCAATCTCAGTTGCCTCTGCGTCTGAGACGGTCAATCCGTGCATCTTATCATGTGGCTTGTTGAGCACGTTACCACGGAGACATAGCGCGTGTGGAGGCTTCACGCTATTCTCCACGGCATCCACGCACAACTCACCACACGCCCCACCGAGAGCAAGAACCACATTATAGCGACCACGAGGAGGTTACCCCATGTGAATCTACCCTCCCTAGCAACCGGGACAATTTGGTTGCTTAGGAGACCTGGCTGGAGTCACTCAGCACGCCCTGGATTCAAACTCGTGACTCCAGGTGTGGTAGTCAGCGTCAATACTCGCTGAGCTACCCAGACCCCTTGACGTGTGGTTTTGATGGAAGCTTTACTTCTCTGGATAAACAGTTCGCTACGTGGCCCCAAAGCGCAAATGCTGTGATTTAATTATATAAATGTATAGTTTGCATGTGCTGCATGCTTCACAGTGCTCTGCTCTGTCATCTCGTATAACACACAGCGCGCTTGATTTTGTGGAGTTTGGAGTTATGTTTTCACACATTCACTTTAAAGCACGCAGCTCATGCAGACTAAGACTGCAGTCTTTTGCGGTTTAATAATCAAACTAGGACATGTCACGATTTTCACAGAAATAATTGTGCATTCATTTTTTCACCAAATATGTCAAATGTGTGTGAGCATTTGGAAGCAGTCGTGCCAGTCAGACAGTGAGCGGGTATCGAATGGAATCAGTTCTTGGTACTACCGGTACTGCAGAAACACTTGTATCGTGACATCTTTTTTGATATCACTCTTCTGAAGTGTTCAATTTTCAAAATGTTTTGCTTCAGTTTTTGTACATCTCAGAGTAGTCTAAAAATGGCTAAAAATCACATCATACCACAGCACATTTGAGCCATCTGGAGAACACTCACACACACACACATAAATAAATGATGCTCTTTTTTTCGACTAGCTTCTAGTGCATGACTCAGCATTAGCCCAACTAAAGCACCGTGGTACCAAACATTTTTCATGGTCCAATTTCATGATTTTGCTCATTTCCATACTTGAACCAAATGACAATGTGCTTCTATTCAGCACAATTAACCAGTGTGATGTGAGACAAAAAAGTAAATGCATTGAAGATCAATTAAATACACTGTTTTAATGCATTTAGTGAATTTGACATTGTGGAGCAGTACGTTGTCATGTGTCTGTCACTGGGGAGAGAGGAAGCGGTAAGGGCCATCACCTGGTGATTAATGATATGTAACACCTGTGTCTCGTTACAGTGACGACGGAGATGGGCTTGAAAAGGCCACCGCGAACACCAGTGAGGGAGAGAGAGTCGGGAACAAGGAAACCGCGAAGTTGTGAAGCTGAAGTGTATTATGCTGTGAAGCTAAAGTGCATGAACTTTTGTCAAGCTGAAAAGCCCAAAGACTGTGTTTGTGAAACTGAGAGACCATTAAAACTTGACTTACCTGGACTGCCACCCCGATTCCCACTTCCTTCCTTTTATTGGAACTTTTACAGACATTATAACCATTTCATTCTGTAATTTATACATCAAATCCAGATGGGATTCTTGACATAAGTAAAGTCATTTGCACTCTTTGTATGGCAGAGTTGAATTATAATCACCCACATGCATTGCCAAACCCAACACTTACATATTTCCTTTTTATCATTAATTATGAGATTAATTGCTAATTATTGGCTTTAATTATGTATAGACAGCCCTAGTTTCATATCATTAGTCGCCCGAGGTTATTTGTTGCCTGTAAGGTATTGATTTACTGCTAATATCGAAACACTAGAGGCTGGTATCAAACCAAAGCCAAAATGTTGGTATTGATCCAACTCTCCAGCAGACTCTTGGGTTTCCCTGAAGGTCCCTCTGTCCAGATGGCATGATGGGATTTAGGCAGTAGACACTAACGTCTGGGGCAGGAGACCTCCAGATTAGAGAACAGATATACCAAGATACTTTCACCAGAACTTCCTGCTTTGGTCTCAGTGGTGGACCGGATTGAGACGGACAATCCTGAAGTATCAGTCTGTCACACCTAGATGACCTGTCCACAGACCATTCACTGACCGTCTGATGCATACTGCACATTAAACTGGCAAACTGAGCTGACTGTAAATCAAAACCTGACTCCCTCCACTGTGCTCTTCACAACAGGGCTGATATTCTGTCTCTGGGGTTTTCAAAGAAATAGATCCCTCTTTAACGGGCCTTGTCGGCCACTCATTTAATAACTTTGATCATCCGTCTAATTACTTTCATCAGGACTTAATCATCCAGACTCTTCTAACTAGTTCTAAATGGCAAGATCTGCAAGGAAGTCAAGGGCCTGCGATTAATCCATGTGTTTAAATGGAGGTTTTTAACATTTGCAGGAGTAATGCATTTTCAACAGACAACACTCAATCTGCCCCAGGGCTGCGATTTAAATTACTAAAACAGAACCTGAAGTCATTGAGCACCTGAGAAGTTTCATTAAAATAAAATCAAACAGCTCACAAAATCATCAGATATTAATCGAGAGGCCACTTGTCAAAACCCTTTTCCTGCTGGGAGCCGTTTAAGGACAGAATAGATGCTGCTTTATGAGGCTTTGTAAAGGAAATTCTGTTTTATTGATTTTACCGGGACGCCTTTTACTGCACGTGTGACTAAATATTTGGCTTTCTTGAGTCATATATCAGACTGCGTTCAGCATGCATTGTGCAAAACCACCGAAACATCCAGTGAAAGGATTGATTGCCTATTTTTGTCGGGTTGGGGGAAAAGTTGGTAGGAACTGCAAAATTTTCATTTGTCTGAAATTTACTGAACACTTATTTTTTTTATCAATAATTGTCCAATTTCAGTCAACTGTAGAACGAGGACCAGTGCTGGGACACTACTTTGAAAGTTACTTGTTTTTTGTTTTCGTAAAGCTACAACATACACATAATTTAAAATAGTCTAGTTAAACAACAGCTTCATTAATAGTTAGCTGCACTACAAGTTACTAACAAAAAGTTGCTATTGAATATGACAATACTTTTATAAATAAATAACTATTAGATGATATTACCAATTTTTTGTAATCAAAGCTGTATTATCTGGCAAAAACAATCATTTCAATTAGGGTGACAGCAGCATTAACCCTCCTATTGACTTAGGGTCATTTTTTACCTGTGATAGGTAGTGATCGACCGATATGGGTTTTTTAATGGCCGATAGCAATATCCAGAGAGCAGGGTGGCCGATAGGCTGATTTAATGCCGATATATCACACAATTTAATATAGTAAATAACATAAACATAAAATTGCTAAAAAATGAATAAACTCTTATTTAGCACTATATTTACTAAATTTCACACTAAACTTTAACTTTGTAAAAAAGTAATATACAGTCTAAAAAATACTGTATTTTAAATAGTAGATTTCTGTTTAGTCATTGTTAATATATTAGGAAGAAGGAAATAACAGCACACACAGTAGTCCAGCAACCATGGATGGCATGTCCACATTAACAATCACATTTACTCAAAAAAATATCTGATCAAACCAATTGTACATACGGTGCATAGTGAATAAGACTTATAGCACACGTGAAGCACTTGTACCTTTAAGTTGCACTCACACGCTCATGCGGATCCAGTGTGAGCAGCAATCTCCTGACAGTTTAAACGGCCTGGATCGCCTGCTTGGATTGTCACGGACTGGGGAACTATTGAGGATTTTGATAGAATACATGCTTTAGAGGTAAATAAATGATGGATGCTGGATCTGCTGAAGTTTTGTGAGGTTGGTTTATTACATCTGTTTAAATGAGATATGCGCATATTTGCAGACGTATATATGATATTAGTTTTATTGATATTTGCCTTTTTATCATTGGACAAGACAGTTAAAAGTTACAGGGAACTGTTGAGGAGGGAGAGGGAGAATGAAACAGATGAGCACGTTAACATTATGAGCTCAAAGGCGTCTGCCGCGGCTCTGATGTGCGGATGGTTTAAATGAGACTGTGTTGTACACTGGTCTGTTATTGCAGTAACACGATGGCATGTAACAACAAAATGAACCGTGACTGGTCATTTACATGTCTCAGTCGCTTCACATGCAAGCAGGCGATTCTCAGCGCCCTCAAGAAAGAAAGAAAAAAAGAAAAAAATCGGACAAAGGGGAAATTATTATTGGCCAATGTGATAATTAAAAAAGTCAGAATATCGGCTGATTTATCAGCCTCTGCAATATATCGGTCGACCAAGATAGGTAAAGATTACGTTACAAATACTGCATAGATTTTGGTACTGGAATCAAACATTGTGACTTTGTCAAGACCATGTAAACAAACAAAATTAAAAAAGATAAACTACCTTTGTATACAATTGTTTAAGAGAAATAACAATGTAAAACAAACTGTACCTTCCATTGTTTTAACGGGATGTTATACAGCTTTAAATAGTTTTTTTTTTGTACATCTATGAATCAGATTTGACCTAAAATATTTAAAATGTTCTCAAATGTATCCCCATACTGTTCTCTAGCTTTCCCACCTGCTCCACTGTATACTGCATCTTTTCCACGAATTGTGTAGACTTTCCTCTGAAACGGGGTTTGTGCACACATGTACATGAACACACACAGAGAGATTATTTTTTTACAGTTGTGAACAGGTGATTCGGTAGTAAATAAATTAACTAATATGATTTTATATGATAAGGTACAATGGAGATAAACAATTTGCAATTTGAATAGTTTTCAATACAGGTCAAAAATGACCCGAAGCAATAAAGACAATAAGAGGGTTAAACATGAATAGATTAACTGACACTATATTTATATATACATGTATACAGTACACACCGTATATATACATTTTTCACTCTAATTTATGAAACTCAGTCTATAACTGTAAAAAACAGCAGTATTAAACAGTATTAAATCTGACTCGAAAAAGCACATTAAATAAACAATTGTTTCATTTATTGGACCGATACATTTTTTATTTACTTGAGCCATGCGAACACGTGTTCGCTAAAATGAATCAGATTTCCCATTGCTATATAAGAACAGGAATGAGTATAAAGCCTAGTGTACACTACACGACTCAAACTCGTCTCCTTTGATGTTTTGAGTCAGCGACCAGTCTGCGACGAGAAGCCTTAGATCTCACAACAAACGGTCCCGTTGTGTGCGCACTCCTGCGACATGTCGAAACTAGTCGCAGACACTACGACAGATTTCAAACCAGCTAGATATCTAGACGTATTGTCGTCAGGTGTGCGCACTCTCCCTCCCATTCAGGAGACAAAAAATAATTCGAAAATAAAATAAATCTCCCTACCTGCCGTCTTTATTATTTTCAGCTAGTTTTTTTTTCTTTGCAAATAAGCGCAAAAATGGGTGTGAGCCATTCTTTCATGTTTGTTGACGTTATCACAAATAAACTGTGCGAGTTTGTGAATGGATTTAGTTACCGTAAAAGATGCGTTTTGGGTAGAGTTGGGGTACTCGAGTTCGTACTCAGACTTAAGTCCGAGTCACAAGTCCAATTTTAATAGACTTGGACTTGTCACAGGCTCATTTTTACTCTAACTTGACTCGGACTCAAGCTTTTGGGACTCGGGATTTTTTTTTGGGACTCGAGTCCATGGCATTTGATTTGTGATGCAATGGACAAAATAAATAAATAAATAATGACGAAACTGGCTGATGTCGTAAACGTAGCCAGAGTTTGTTTCACCATGTTGAGCAAACACACCTGCAGAGCGGCAAACTCAGTCAACCGATATGCTTGAATGTTACTATGGAGACTGCTGTATAACATCGATTACCGAGGTGGCTGGCACGACGAACACATGAAGACAGGTATGTAGCCAATGTACTAGAAACTACAAGGCAGTTTCGCACGGCACGGGACCTGACAACTGGTAAAATCGCAAGCGGTGTTTGTGCAGCCAAGACGGTGCTCGCATCACGGTTTCGTCGTGGTTAAGAACTTCAGTAAGTCAAGTCACCCACATCATGTCTCTCACAGTTTACTAAAACAACATACACTATATTGCCAAAAGTATTCGCTCATCTGCCTTTAGATGCATATGAACATGAGTGACATCCCATTCTTAATCCATAGGGTTTAATATGACGTCGGCCCACCCTTTGCAGCTGTAACAGCTTCAACTCTTCTGGGAAGGCTTTCCACAAGGTTTAGGAGTGTGTTTATGGGAATTTTTGACCATTCTTCCAGAAGCGCATTTGTGAGGTCAGACCCTGATGTTGGACGAGAAGGCCTGGCTCGCAGTCTTCGCTCTAATTCATCCCAAAGGTGCTCTATCGGGTTGAGGTCAGGACTCTGTGCAGGCCAGTCAAGTTCTTCCACACCAAACTCGCTCATCCATGTCTTTATGGACCTTGCTTTGTGCACTGGTGCGCAGTCATGTTGGAACAGGAAGGGGCCATCCCCAAACTGTTCCCACAAAGTTGGGAGCATGGAATTGTCCAAAATCTCTTGGTATGCTGAAGCATTCAGAGTTCCTTTCACTGGAACTAAGGGGCCAAGCCCAGCTCCTGAAAAACAACCCCACACCATAATCCCCCCTCCACCAAACTTCACAGTTGGCACAATGCAGTCAGACAAGTACCGTTCTCCTGGCAACCGCCAAACCCAGACTCGACCATCAGATTGCCAGATGGAGAAGCGTGATTCGTCACTCCAGAGAACGCGTCTCCACTGCTCTAGAGTCCAGTGGCGGCGTGCTTTACACCACTGCATCCGACGCTTTGCATTGCACTTGGTGATGTATGGCTTGGATGCAGCTGCTCGGCCATGGAAACCCATTCCATGAAGCTCTCTACGCACTGTTCTTGAGCTAATCTGAAGGCCACATGAACTTTGGAGGTCTGTAGCGATTGACTTTGCAGAAAGTTGGCGACTTCTGCGCACTATGCGCCTCAGCATCCGCTGACCCCGCTCTGTCATTCTACGTGGCCTACCACTTCGTGGCTGAGTTGCTGTCATTCCCAATCGCTTCCACTTTGTTATAATACCACTGACAGTTGACTGTGGAATATTTAGTAGCGAGGAAATTTCACGACTGGACTTGTTGCACAGGTGGCATCCTATCACAGTACCACGCTGGAATTCACTGAGCTCCTGAGAGCGGTCCATTCTTTCACAAATGTTTGTAGAAGCAGTCTGCATGCCTAGGTGCTTCATTTTATACACCTGTGGCCATGGAAGTGATTGGAACACCTGAATTCAATTATTTGGATGGGTGAGCGAATACTTCTGGCAATATAGTGTATCAAAATAAAAATTCAGAAAAATATTATTAATATTGGGCTTAAGTCTTTTCAGGTGTAATGTATCCACACATATGCATCTGTAGTCTCTTGTGGTGCATGAAGTGTTGTCAACTTAAACTGGTCGTTGATGAATTAATTGTAACTTTTTAAATCGTCGGGGAAATTTTTTTTTATTGCTAAAGCAGACTGCAACTCTGAAAAATAGATAAACAGCACCTATTTATTGTTTTTCTATTTTAAAAGCATTGACAAGCTGCTTAAAATATGTTCTTTTACAGTTTTTTCCACAATGAAATATGAAGTTATTTTGGGCAGTGAAATGTTTTGTTTATAACTGAATTATAAATTGGGTGACCAGACGTCCCGGATTATTACACAGGACAGTCCCGGTTTTTGGTAGGGCCACTGATTTTTTCTTCTTAAATTAAATCTCCTCATTGTCCTTCTCGTTATTGTCTCTGGTATCGTTTACAGAGAAGAAAATACATTTTGTTGCGTCGCACGTTGATTTGACGATACATTCATTCTAGTCTTCAGCAAATCAGCTGAAATGTATCAGGTTACCATGGCAATAAGGTCATGTGCTCAATGTCATCCTGTCAGTCGTATAACTTCTCAGCGAGTGCTAATTACTATTGTGTTGACTCATTATTTTCCAAAACCAGTCGGCAGATAGAGACAAAAAAGAAATCTCAGGATATATTATTTCATGTTTGAGTGGAGGGAGGGTTAGGAATGTCAACAGAACACAATAAGAAGTGTGTTGAAGGACAGTTTTGTCTTCATACACCTAAAGCATATACTTTCATTCTGAAACCACTCTGAAGTTTGTTAAGCAGGAAACTAATCATCAATTATATACAGTATATGAGATGCAACAGAGGTGTTTTTGTTACACTTATATTGACAATTGTGTTTTCTTAGTTGTGAAAGTTAAAATAAGTTTAAAATATTGATGTTGAGTTTACAGTGACAATTTTAATTCAGATTCTTGAACAGATTCATTCAGACTCGACTCGGACTCGGCCTGATACAGACTCGGTCTTGAGTCCGACTCGGCCCCTTTTGGACTCGGACTCGACTAAGGTGGACTCGAATCCAACACTAGTTTTGGGCGATCCATTTGAAACGCGACAACGTTAAATATAGCTGTTCCGAGGTCCAAACTGTTTTGAGATTTGTCTACTTTAAACACATTCAGACAGTGGGCTCGTATTGCCACAGCAGTGAAGCGCCGCATAATAAAACAAGAGTTTAAACTTTGCTGGTTATGTGCGAATTTAAAGGGAATTACCATCCGATCTGAATACTTTAAAAAGCGAATGCAGAGCGCAACTTGCGTCGTGCGGCTCTTGCCCATGAGCCAGTGGAAAACAGCGGCTGAATCGGATGACAAGAAGTTATAATTTCTCCATCTCCATGAGTTAACGAAACCCCACATGAAACACACAAAACACACATGTACAGTGCAGCGTGTCTCTCACTGTACATGATTTGACTGACAACTAGTTGTCCAGTGCGGGTCAGTTCACACAGCACAGGTTTGCTGAGAATGCGGTTGTGAGAGCTGAAAATTTGCTGGTGTCAGTTCGGTTATAGAATGCGGTTGTCACTCTCATAACACCGTGTAACAAATTTTTATTTATTTTTTTCTTCTTCTTCCTGGGTAGTAAGTGTTATTTCCTAATTGCTTATGCCTCAAAAGTATAGAAAATGGCTATTGGGGGCCTGGGTAGCTCAGTGGTAAAATACACTGGCTACCACCCCTGGAGTTCGCCAGCTCGCTAGTTCGAATCCTAGGGCATGCTGAGTGACTCCAGCCAGGTCTCCTAAGCAACCAAAATCGGCCCGGTTGCTAGGGAGGGTAGAGTCACATGGGGTAACCTCCTCGTGGTCGCTATAATGTGCTTTGTTCTCGTTGGAGTGTGTGGTGAGTTGAGCGTGGTTGCCACAGTGGATGGCATGAAGCCTCCACACGCGCTGTCTCCATGGTGACATGCTCAACAAGCCACGTGATAAGATGCGCGGGTTGATGATCTCAGACGCAGAGGCGTCAAACCCACTGACCACTCAAGCAACTGCTACTTCTGCATGGTGGACCCTTCCAAACATCGGACTGGCAAGAATGCACCTGCTATCACGTATCCGGACCTTCCTTCATCTATCACTCCGGTGCCCACTGCCATGAGCTCCCCGTACCCACTCCTCCGGAGAGAGAGCAGCCATCTTTAGAAGAGAGCAGCAAGTCAGAGAGCGAGGAAGACGTTGTAGATCCAGATGACAATTTCAGAGGTGGAGCTGAGGAGAGAATCCCATACTACCCCAACCAAAAACACCTCAACGACTTGATTAGAGATCTTGGTCTCACCAAGTCCAATGCCGAGCTTTTGACGTCTAGGCTCAAGCAGTGGAACTTGTTGGATGAAAGTGTGCAAGTCGCAGATCAGAGGAAGCATCACCAACCTTTTTCCAGCTTCTTCACCCGTCAAGATGGGCTCTGCTTCTGCCACAATGTGACCAGTCTGTTGGAGGGAATCGGAATCGCCTGTGACCAGAATGAGTGGCGCCTCTTCATTGACAGCTCATCCAGGAGCCTCAAAGCCGTGCTGCTCCATAATGGTAACAAGTACCCGTCTGTTCCCCTGGCTCACTCGGTGCACCTCAAGAGGATTACAACAG
Source organism: Myxocyprinus asiaticus (assembly GCF_019703515.2). Classification (NCBI taxonomy): domain Eukaryota; kingdom Metazoa; phylum Chordata; class Actinopteri; order Cypriniformes; family Catostomidae; genus Myxocyprinus; species Myxocyprinus asiaticus. Next base: position 51,457,720 of record NC_059354.1, read on the forward strand.
CATCAAGACCTTGCTGGACGCCTTGAAATATGATGAGTACATTTGGGGGCTGATTCGTGAAAGTGATTTACAGTATAATCGTAAATCTCGAAAAACTACTCACTTCTAAATCTTTTGTAGTCATTTTTGTATTACTTTAGTATAAATACATGTTCATTTGGATTCATATGTTGTTTTTTTCTGACTTCATGTGAATGAAAAGACACAAATTTGCCCGTTTTCTCATTGGAAAATAGGTAAATTTCAAAATATCACTGTCCTGGTCACAAAAGCAAAGTTTGTGGGGAATAATAGCCATTTTCTATACTTTTGAGGCATAAGCAATTAGGACATAACACTTACTACCCAGGAACAAAAATTGTGTTACATAGTGTAATAACCGAACTGTGTGTGAACGTAACTGTATTAAGCACTCAAAACAGGACTGTCTACCGCATTCTGCTGCTGTGTTAATGTAGCCCAGGTGTACACAGGGCCTCAGTCGGGGACGAATGTTGTGTAGTTGATACACCTTGTGTAGTGTGCGCACCAGCACCACTGAAGTCTGTGAGTCGCAGAGCGCCGACTGCATGATTGACTTAAGAAAGTAAAAAGTAAATGAATCAATATTGATTTCATGTTAACTAAAGAAAGAGCTACACAATATAGTGTGCCTGTTCTGATCTAAAGTAAGAGTCATGCTTATACCTCTTGATGAATTAATTAGAGACATCATGTCATACTAAAGCCAAATAAAGCATAATTAAAGTGTCAATTAAAGTCACTCACTGAATGACAGCACTTCACTGGAGTGCACTGATCTCAGCAGTGCTGAATGCTGCTTGATTATAGTTTATTAGTCATTACTAGCTCATAATGACCCAAATGTTTCCTTAAAATGCTTCAGATTAACAGCTGAGGATCTACAACAGTGTTTAATACAGATAAATTAAATTCAGTATTAATACAGGAGTTCTTCCTCATCTTGACTTATTCAGGACACGTCCGGCTCTGTATTTTTACATGACTCCATTTGTCCTATTTGCATGCATGTGTAAAAACATTTAGCAGTTCTGCCCACTGACATACTGTATAATATCTCTACTGTGATATAAACATTATAGCAAAATCTCTAGCAGTTTCATATTCGATCACGGCTGCTGGGATTTTTACTAAGACTGCTGCGCTCTGTTGTGCTTTATTGATTATCAAGAACCTAATGGCCACTCTAACAAACGCTTTAGACTTCCTACCATAAACAAATTAATTAATTAACTAATTAAGGGGTAGGAGGACTTCCTAAAGGCACTGTATATCTAATCTTGTGTAGCAAGACTAACAGAAAACTCAGAATATACAGTTATGTTCGTGGATATCTCGTGCCTCAAAGACTAATAAAACTGTAACTAATAAACACCTGACTGTGCGCACTTACTCCCAGACATTGCGTAAAGCCAGCCAATCAGATCAGATCTGTTGCCGACTGATGCCGAGACTACTGTGTGTTCATCAGCTGGATTACAGTGAAACATGTTTGTTGATGTTTTAACCTTTTTTGTCTTAGAACACAAGAACACTTGATCTAGAACAGATGCAGCTGTTTTGTGTTCTGCTCAACATTACGTTTGCGCTCAAGAATATGAGCTTGTTCTTGTTGCCAGGCAACTGCACTTATTATAGCCGATGTTCCAGGATGCCAATGTGTGTTCTTTTACAATTTGACTCCAACATTACCACTAACCAACCCATGATGATTCCTTTGCAGCATCACTCAAGATGTGTCGGTGCAGCATTTCTCTTATAGCAAAAGGTTTTGGTTAAAAAATACACAGGTTATGTAGTTGAACTTTGCTATATTCCTTAGTGAAAAACTTCTACTTAGCCTGTGTACATCTACAGTATATACTGTTTTATTACGCTTCAGTCTATGTATGAGGAATGACATTCGGATGAATCAGATTTCAGTTGGCGAATGTTTTAGGAATCATTCATTTCTCTGTGAAACAAGCACTCTGCAAATGGTGATTTTCCCACACCGCAAAAACCAACCACGTCTCAATTTTCACCTCATCTTCCAGCGTAACCATAGTGACCACAGACACAGCCGTACAGCCGTGACTGGTGTGTAGAGGAGCAGTGAATGATGATGTAGTGATGTCATAACTGTGGTGTTTTGGCAGATGTTCTCCAGGCCAGCTGCCGAATGACATCACTCACACATCAGAGTCTGTCTGCACCTGTTGCACACTACACAACCGCCTGGATACAACTATGATGAGTAAACTAAACTGTTATTGGTAGCTGAACACATTGTCAAATTAGACAAAGGGAACAAACAAACACCTTGCCTTCTTTGGGCCAAATTCAAATGCAGCATCGCACGCTTCCTTGACGAAGAAGGCCATCTCAGATTTCATTGCGACAAGCTCAATTTACAGATAATCCAAGACAGAAAAAGCCTAAATATTATCATTTAAAAACCTGTCCTGGTCCTATTTTACTCCAAAATTAAAATAAATCAATTATATTATTATTGGCATAAATTAAGCCTATTGTTAGGGCTGTTAAAGTTCTTTATTGTTACATTATTTTCATAATATAAGAATAATAATTGAAAACAATGGGAATAATAAAAATAAAACGTTTTATATGTGTTGCGGTAATGAGAAATGGAGGGTAAAATGTGCTTAAGTGTCCTGAAAATAATGTCACAATGCAAAATCTAATTTCTTAATGCAAAATCTAATTTCATTTTTATTTTGTATAGAGTTAGAGGTTAAATATGACCATTTCCGTGACAGGTTTTGTGAGAATCACCCTATTACAGCACAATGTTATTAGTTTAGCAACATGCTAATCTCAGACTATTGAGTCTCTCATGCACTTCACGTGTCAGTAAAGAGCATGCTTGAGATGAAATATGAGACAAGTGATGTTTGAAAAAAAAAAAAAAAAAAAGAAACAGAAAAACCAAGGTAAATATCACTTGTGTGCCGAATATTTTTATTGGCCGTCATTTCCAGTCAAACTGTAATTTTGCCAAATTATGCAAAAAGTATGATATATATGATTACATTTTCTGTATTTAGGAAACATAAAAAATGTTAGCTATGAAATTAGCCTCAGCAAGACAAAAGAGTTTGAAAAGCGTTACAAATGTCATTTCCATCAGCGTCATTTCCAGCACAGAATTCTATTAAACACAAAACAGAATTTGAGATGTGCTGGAAATGAATTTTCATAAATCTCCTGTGACTCGTGAATACACACTGATGGACATTGTTAGGAGACAAATTAAATCAACTAATGAGTGTGTCATTTTTTTGCTATTTGCTATCCACAGAGAAAAAAGTGCCCGAAGTGGAAGAAATACCCAGTAATGCTCTGAAAGTCTTTCTGCCTCTAATCAATGATATACATTTAGTTCTGTCTTGCACAACAGCATTGATGACCATCTGCTATGTTTACACGACAACAATGTACTAAAAAATCCTTTGCGTTTTTGAAATGTTTCATGTACAGACGATAATGTTGTTCACACGGATCCGCGAAAACGACTAAAAACGCTGTATTATTCATGCCAAGCCAGCAGTTGGCGATGTCACTTTGTAAAGAAACACTACGCGACTGCGCACATAAGCATTCTTCCACAGAGCGGTGAATACAAACAATGAAGATGGCGATCGCTGGTCGTAGTAGTGATGCAGTAAATCTACACTTTGCTGGAGAAGCGTCAATAAACTCAAAATCTTGAGCAGCACAAACACAGTCCTGTAGTCCGCCATTGTAGTTTTGAAGTACTTGCGCGCATGCCTATAGACTGAACACGTAATACGCGTGCGCATAACGTCAGTGTTTTCACAAATTCAAGTTTTTGTATGTTTACACGGAGACGATAACGACATCGTTTTCAAAAACTTGCACTTTGAAACCCGTTTTCAAAAGTTTGCGTTTTCAGGTCCCAAAACGCCGTTGTCGTATAAACGAACTGCCAAAATGCATTAAAAGTTTTCCGTTTTTATTTGAAAACGTTGTCGTGTAAACAGCCCCTTAGTTTACTCATTTTAACTACTAATAGTTCTAAACATAAATAACTAATATTGGCTTTATATTCATTTTCTGCTATAGCATAATTTCATGTACAGCTGCTTTGAAACAACGCCTGTTGTGAAAGCGCTATACAAATACATTTGACTTGATTAGTGTTCACATGACGAGTGTTCAAAGCACAAATACTGGGATCAGGTTATATGGACTACACTGTTACTGCCGGTGAAGCTATGAGAGCAGAGATAACCAATCATTTTAGCCCATTCAGTCTTTTTAGATGTGCCAGCCGAAAGCCAGTAACAACAGTGCTTTAGTGAATTAGCAGCAGCAGGAAGAGCCTTTAATTAGCTGTTGTCTCTGTAATCTTGTGAATGAAGTGTCTGCTTCAAACCTCAGCACAAAGACTGCAGACTAAACACAGATTTTTTTAAGGAGGGATGCCATTCATCAGTTAAAAGAGGAGAAGTGTTGGACGTGCGTCTAATGAACAGCTGGAACTAAACAGACGATTAAATCTTTTGCCTGAAATAAAGTTCACTTTATACCACACACACAAAGGTGCTCACAGATAGAGGGAAATGTTTTTGAGCAATACTTGAGAAAGGCTTCGAGAAACCGTCTAACCTGAGCAGTCCAGTTCAAACAGAGTGATTATGTGAATAGTAGTGTGATCAGCACATATAAATATGCATTTAATGCCTGCTGCAGACTGCCCACCTGTCCACAGACCAGCCGGTAATCAAGCGCACAAATGACGAATGCAGAATTAGATTGATGTATAAATCATATTAAGTCTGACCTGGCTGTTCACACATATAAAATTGGCCCAGATCTGACACGCAAATGTCATATTTAATGCGCTTGTAGCTGTTCACACTGTCATCCAAGAAACAGACCTGTGACACATGAGAGGGGGGAAAATAGCCACTTTTTGAATCATGCACGTCACTTACATCAGCGAGGGTGAGATTATATTTGTAAAGAAAATCATAATCATGTGATGGATCTTTACTCGCATTTGGTGCATGTTAATGCTAGCCGCCTGCGCACAGGACGCGTGATGCAAATTGCGTCATCAGCAGAATGCATGCGGCCCAATATTTGTGCATGCGCTTGGAATTATTTGCACTAATTACTGGGTCCACAAGGTTGCAACACTCACAACTGAGCCTTTGCTGTCATGAAGAAGTGCTAGAAGAAGATGTAAACACTGGTAAACAACAAGAGCACATGTGAGGAGGTCTGGAGATTCCTGCATTTGTATAACTCAAGTCTGAAAGAATATAAAGACATCTGTATGGGTCTAAACTCCTGAAGAGAAACAGTCCAGTATCTCTTAGCAGTCAAAGCGCGAGTGCACTAACCACCTGTGCATGTATGCACAGTCAACTGAAGTATACTTTGAAAGGCTTTGCGTTCCAATGGGCCTGTTGCGATTATTAAATAATCATCTGATCACAGTTTTTTAATCTAATGTGCACTTCAACTTCTAATCACATTTTAATGCCCAAATAAGGGAATTTTAAGCAAATATATAAATTCTATCAACTGCACGTTTGTGTGTCATTCAATTGAACTACGAGCGTCACTGAGCCACACCGTGGACATCATCCAGAGCAGTACCTGTCCAGGAGATGCCAAACTCCCGCGAAAATATAAACTTTGACAGTGAACGCAAAAGTGCTCCGTCTTCAGTGACAAAGAGGAGACATGTTTTATTTTATTTCTGTGGAGTAATAAAACGAAGAAACAAAATCTCAAAGGTTTTGCTTCATGAGAAATACGATTTAATCAAAGGGCATTAAAATAACATGTGGAAGGGAAGAAATTAGGACAGAAATATTTTACTATTGCATAATAATATAATTTAATATTAAAAAAATATTTTTATATAATATATATGTTCAAAAAAAAACAACAGTGTAAATGTAAAATTGAAGTTGACCAAAAAAAAGAGACATATTGTAAGTACTTGTAATTAGTAATTAGTAATTAGTAATTTGTAATTGTAATTAGTATTGTAAGTCAGGTCTCCTATGTCAGGTCTCCTAAGCAACCAAAGTGGCCCGGTTGTTAGGGAGGGTAGAGTCACATGGGGTAACCTCCTCGTGGTCGTGATTAGTGGTTCTCGCTCTCAATGGGGCGTGTGGTAAGTTGTGTGTGGATCGTGGAGAGTAGCATGAGCCTCCACATGCTGTGAGTCTCCGCGGTGTCATGCACAACGAGTCACGTGATAAGATGCACGGATTGACGTGGAGGCAACTGAGACTTGTCCTCCGCCACCCGGATTGAGGTGAGTAACCGCGCCACCACGAGGACCTACTAAGCAGTGGAAATTGGGCATTCCAAAATTGGGAGAAAAGGGGATAAAAAAATGGGATAAAAAATAATAATAATAATAATAATAAAATAAAGAGAAATATTTTGATATTTAAAAAATTATTTTTCATGTAATTCGCGAGTTTTTAAAGCTTTAAAAGGAAATCATATATTGCTATTTTATTATTTGATTAATATATTTAAAGTTAAATATGTAAAAATGCAGTTATTTGTTTGACAATTAATCGTCAGCCAAATTTCATAATCATGACAGCCCTACATTCGACTGTACGCAGACGCTAAGTGTTCGCGTCAAAACCAAAGTATACACTGGGCTTTAAGTGACACAAATAGTGGGGTTACTGCTTAAGAAATCAATCCATCGAGCAAGAGACTGGCAATGAGCAACAGCCAAAGAAAAAGAGAGCGCAAGAGAGAAAGGCGTTGGGAAGCAGGAGACAAAAAATAATCTGAAAATAAAAACATCACCCACGTCTCCCAAACCGCTGTCTCATCAGCTGTTTTCCCATTTTGTGCGAATCAGTGCAATAACAGGCCCGAGCTCGTCTTTCATGTTGTTTGTTGACGTGTTATCACGAATAAACTCTCCCATTGCTATCTGTGTGAGTTTGTGAATTAATTTTGGGACCGTAGTTTCAATCAGGAATGATGGTTGTATGATTGATACATCCAGTCTGCAATCAGTTCTCTAGTGTGTGCTTGGCTTTAGTATATGCACGTCTGATCATATGTTTTCTAGTATCCCAGTCTGTCTCTGGCACACTGCACTGCCATGATTTAAACTGAACTCAGAATCGATTCAGAATCGTTGAAGAAAGAATTGCTTTGCATCGGAGAATGCATTTTCTTTTTCCACCGCTAATTGCCACATAAACGAGGCAAATGACAGCAAATATTTACATGGAAAATCAATTAAAGACTTTAATAGACTGCACAGTCCAGAGGGAAAACCCAATCTCAGACAGCCATAGGAAATGATTCACATTGGCTCATGGCACAGATAATTAGCCACAGGAAGAATCTAAAGCCCAAATATTTGAGAATAACGCAGTAGAAAATGAAACCAGGAGAGACAAGCGTGTTCCACTGTAAAACCCATGTTTGTTTGTTTTATTTCCAGCCACTCTCTCTATTCTGATGTGAAATTGGGTGATTTGACTCATTGAGAAAATCAATAACCTGTTAGTTGCTTCTTGATTACTGATCTTTAGTTTTGCTTGATCGGACTGAGGGAATTTCCTCAGGAATTATCTAATTACATTAGGATTAACTGTGCTTTTATATCTAGTTAATATACTGTTTATAAATCACTAACAATATTTCTGGTAAGCAATGGCAGACTACATCAAACATAAAAATTCCAAAAAGAAATCCTTAATTGAGAGATTTGTTTCAGATTCAAAGCAAAAACTCATGTTCAGCTACAGAAGGAGAAGCCTCATTTTTTGGTTTGGATAAATAATTGATGCAGAGCTGAAAAAGTTGTAATTATTATTATTGAATTTTTTATATTTTGGGGGATTTTTCTCCCCTTTTCTCCCAATGTGCTCTAAGTCCTCGTGGTGGCATAGTGATTCACCTCAATCCGGGTGGCGGAGGATGAATCTCAGTTGCCTCCGCGTCTGAGACCGTCAATCCGCGCATCTTATCACGTGACTTGTTGAGCGCGTTACCGTGGAGACGTAGCTTGTGTGGAGGCTTCATGCTATTCTCCTCGGCATCCACGCACAACTCACCACACGCCCCACCGAGAGCGAGAACCACATTATAGCGACCATGAGGAGGTTACCCCATGCGACTACCCAGGCCCCCCAAAAAAAGTTTTAATTATTTATTTATTTTTGATAAATGTGCTTGATAGTTCATTAAACTACTGCAATCTACTAAAATCACTTTTCCATAAAAATGTGTACATTATTATATGCAGTTAAATATTCAGTATATTAGATATATTTCTAGGGGTCAGATTAAGTAGAAATGGCTCCTTAAGATAACAATTGTTTTGCAGTAAAGTTAAAACTTGCACTTCAGCCGAAGTGGTTCATAGTTCCTGCTTCTTTATTGCAGCCCTGCGTGTTGCACTTGTGCATGTTGAATCACCAGACTGACCTCCTGCTGTGACCTCGCCCGACCTCACCACACTTCCCCTCACTCTGACACATCCACCTGATGAAGATCTACAGCTGAAACCATTAGCAACCTGTGGTCTCATCATCTTCTCCGCAGAACAGCCTCCCGACCGCATTCCTGCTCTCTTCTGAGAGAAAACAGCCTCTGTGTTTACAGGCCAAGAGCAGATCAGAGCTGGCTGAAAGAACAAAACTCTCCCACTGAAGATCTCATTCTCAAAGAGAGGGATGAAACAGACCACAAGTGTGTGTGTGTGTGTGTGTGTGTGTGTGTGTGTATGAGAGAGAGAGAATGTTCCAGTCTCTTGACTTCAGCTGAGTATAATAGCAAAGCCCTTGTGGATCTCACTCCAAAACACACAAGAACCTGAATGTGTTTCAGCTTAACTGATCTCAGAAAACTCTCACAGGATGGGCACAAGTCCTCGAGAACTTGGAAGTGACAGCAACCATTCATCATGAAAACAATATTTGTTTGACACCTTTTTCCAACTTCAAAACATTTCATTCATAATTAGTGATTGTTTACCATACTGGATAGTACTAGAAGTCGACCGATATTGTTTTTTCCTAATAGCGATAACTAAGTGTTGGAGTGGTGGTGGCGTAGTGGACTAAAGCACAGAACTGGTAAGCAGAAGGTTGTTGGTTCAATCCCCACAGCCACCACCATTGTGTCCTTGAGTAAGGCACTTAACTCCAGGTTGCTCCAGGGGGATTGTCCCTGTAATCAGGGCACTGTAAGTCGCTTTGGATAAAAGTGTCTGCCAAATACATAAATGTAATGTTGGACGAATGCCGATAACTGATTAATCAGCCAATATTTTTCGATATACTGAATTTTAACTGTGTTAAAAAATGTTTAGTCTTGCTTAGTCTTTCAATACTGTGGCAGGGCAGCCCAAACATATCGCCTACCAGTCCAAAATGCATGAAGTCCCAGATGTAGTTTATTGTGCCCCCAAAATCACAATAATAACTAGAAAGAAAAAACAAAACTTGTTCACATATTTCGAAATATTTTGACTTTTAAATTAGCATAGCCTACAAAACTAATGCACCGACATAGAGGGGGAGATGACAGCATTTATCCTGATTTGGAATGAGGAGCTTATAAAAAACATAGCAACTCCATGCCAACTGAATAAAACAATGCAAAAATAAGAGAGTATTGGAGCGATTGAAGCGGAGTGCCCGCCTGTGCGTTTATGGCGCAAGCATACGGCACCGATTTGGCAACATCTGCACGACAGACGGCACAAAAAAATCATGCTCAGCGAAAATTCAAATGAAGACCGCGATGTACTGTATGTATTTGGAACTATATCAGATGTTTTTAATAAAACGACAGGAACTCTTTAAGACACTTAAGACATTGCAGACACTACAGAATGATTTCCTGTTAAGCTGCTTTGAAAAGATGTGTATTGTGAAAAGCACTATACAAATAAAAATGACTTGACGCTGTACACGCGATTTTTAGTGTGAGGCAGCAACAGCACTCAACACTCTGTTTGGAGAGGATTAGGGGGCGTTCACACTGGACGTGTTCTTGTGTTCAGTAACAGCTAAGTAGAGCACAAATAATGGAATGGAATGGAATGGAACAGAACGTGGTTGACTTCAGACAGTTTTTTATTTTAACTTGTCATGCAGTCTTAAAAATGCATCCCTCGTGGAGTGAGATGCTGATAATATGGCAAGACACGATGCAACAGCAAAAGCTGTCCATCTGACGCATATCAACCAACAAGAATAGAAATGGCGCCAATTGAACTGCCTCCATCTCCCCCGTCCCACCCGAGTACTTGAGCAATTAAAATGACCAAAATGCACGACTAGATGCAGGTGTCAGAATGAAAGCTTTTTTATTAGAAATCATACACACTAAACACTACTATCCTGTAACACTGGGAAGAGCAAATTATTTGGAAGGCATTATAAACCTCTGTATTAGTTTCTATGGTGATAAATTATTCTGTTTGTCCATTTTGTGACAAGCTGTATGGTTAGTAACTGGCTTCTTAATTTCTAACAATGGGGTTTGCGTGAGAAGCTGAACACCAGCAGAATAAAAGCTATGCCTGGCTGGAAGCACCTTTGACCATTACAGAAGCATCTCTGTGACCTCACAGTTCTGTTCCTCTGGGAATCACGGATCACTCATGCAGTTACACCCCTGATATGAAGCACAGCTAATTGAATTTAAACCAGAACCAAAACCCTCTATCACAATGTTTTCACTTCATTCAACCCCACATCATTCTCTTTTTCAATTCGATTGCCCAAAGGCAGGCCCAAACTAGATCTGAACCTACAGAACTCCATAAACTTCTACAAAATTGGAACACTCGTCATTTACAAAGTTTGACATGTCCCCCGCCCCTTGCGTGTTGCAGATGAGAAGCATATTTACAGCATGTATAAAGTGCAGAGCATGAAAAATATTACTTAATTTGCTTCAGCGGCCTGAAATTTTGCTTACAAGAACATTTTCAATACAGCAAAAATTCTTGATAAGAATCAACCTAGATTTAGAACTCTACTTTGATGACCGCGCTAGTCACAGTGTAACGAGCAATGACGAAATGAGAAGGGCAATTTTCATGCCAGCACAAAGTGAAAGTGGGCATGGGTGGGAGTGTTTGCACAATCTGTGGGTGTATGCGCTCAAACTGTGGTTTGCTAATTTCCTGAGACATATAGGTAATTGCACTAAGACGTTTCAGTAGCATAATCTGTTTTCAGCACAAAGTCTAAACTGAGTTCCTGCATTTGCAGTTTGGAGATTCCACCAGCAGGTGGTAATAAAGTTCTTGTCCAAACTCTGAAAATATAGTGGAACATCAAATAATGTCCCTGACAATCACTGTTATAGTGAAACTAAAATGTATGAGATTTGTGTTAAACTATATATAGGTCATGGTTTATTTTCAGTTATTATTATTAGTACTATTATGTTTATATTTACAATTGTATTTATAATCTAATTTGCATTTGTAATTTTCCACCTGTTGTCGATGCTGGTAAAATGTTTCGATTTGGGGAGGTTGTTATATACAATATTTTTTCCGCTTCGTTATTTTGATTATATTTTTGCTTCGTTTGAAGTGTAATTTGAATTTCGAAATAGTTTTGGTTTATGTTTTTCGTGTTTCAAAAAAAAATTTCACTTCAAAATTCACAAAATTCACAAAATTTCACTTCTTTAAAAAAAAAAGTGAAGTGAAGTGCGTGTAAAAAAGAAAGAAAAAAAAATGATCCCTAATCCAGTCTAACCTGGAACGCCGATACAATCTGTGACGGAATGATCCACCCCTCCGGCTCGTCATCATCGCCCCGCCACTTAGCGCCACCCTTCAGCCAGGCTCACGATGGGAGTTGGGCAGGAGAAGGAGAAGAGGTGCATAATTAATAAGCCTCATTCTGACAGTGGTGAATGAAGCACACCTGATATGAATAATGCTTCATCACAGCGGTCTTTAAAACGCAGAGCGCACCTCTTTTTGGGGAGCCGGCTTCAAATCTCCATGTTTGCACACACTGGCATCCTCGCATGCCCAGGACCAGAGCGGGGAGGGTTTGGATGAATTGATGCCCCTGGGCCGATTAGATGAGTCGCTGGGAAGAACTGCACACGTCGCGTCCGACGGGCTATAGGCCGGGCCGCCTTCCCCTCTCACCTGCTGCAGGCCTGGGAAGTCAGGCCGCCAAGGACGCCGCCGCCCCTCACGCCATGGACCCTGGAGGGGAGCATGTGCGGCCGACGGACCCAGCTCATGCCCGGGTCATTCCATGGACACTACCCTGCCCTTCACGGAGCCCCGTCCCACCGCGAGGATGCCAGATTCCCCCTTTGTTATGAACACTATTCCCCTTGGACACTTTATTATCCCCTTTTATGGACATTTTTATTTTATTATTATTTCCAATAAATGCCTCCCCGATGCTTGACGCCACACCCACTGTGTCGGTCTCTTGCTCACCCCACCACAAATCACTGTTAATATTGGACATGATTTGTGTGTCACTTGATCAGTCTGATTAATAACACTTACATTCTCTATAATTTTATGGAGCATACATTCACATCTTGAAGGGGAACCTCATTGACGAGAACCACACACTGTCATAGAAATATGCCTGACATTCAACAAGGGCATAGTTAATGCACAAAAGAATGTTAGTCTATATTTCTATCATACTTTTATTTTCTTGTTGAGCGTGTTGCCACGGAGACATAGCACATGTGGAGGCTTCACGCCATCCACCGCGGCAACCACGCTCAACTCACCATGTGCCCAACTCACCATGCGCCCAAGAACAAACCACATTATAGCGACCACAAGGAGGTTACCCCATGTGACTCTACCCTCCCTAGCAACCGGGCCAATTTGGTTGCTTAGGAGACCTGGCTGGAGTCACTCTGCATGCCCTGGATTTGAACTAGTGAACTCCAGAGGTGATAGCCAGTATCTTTACCACTGAGCTACCCAGGCCCCCCTATTATTCTATAATTCTAATTCACTGCATACATTTACGCTACCAACTTCTTATGAATGTGCTGTCTTTGTTTATATCGGTGGTGTCTGACAGGGAATGACTATATAATTGACGCAGACTGTGGAATAACTGGAGTCAACTGAGATTCGTCCCCCGCCACCCGGATTGAGGCGAGTCACTACGCCACCACGAGGACTTAGAAGGCATTGGGAATTGGGCATTTCAAATTGGGGAGAAAAGGGGAAAATAATAATAATAATAATAATAATTTCACTTGCGCCTAGACTTAGTGCACGCTTGCACAAAAATATCAAAACTTCATGGCCATGCCCACTGACTTTGCATGTATGACTTAAAGCATAGTGCTGTGCTTAGCGCTAGTGCTCTTTTAGTGTGAAACAATCTTTCCTAGTTGTCTCTATGAGCCACAATATAGAATAATAAGCATGCTGCATCCTGAGGGACACTCACAACACTTTAAAATCATGATATATCTGCAGTTATGTCGGCATGGTTACCGCATATTAAGACAGGCAGAGGAATGGTTCTCATGTAGATGCAGCGTACAGAGCTTATCAGGAGTTGCTGGTGAGGAGACATTTATAGTAGGAATATTAATTTCATCACTCAGTTTAATAGTGTGTTGCCTGAAATAAATCAATTGTCCCCTCAGTTCATTTCCCTCAATGTGAGTAATGGCTTCTCTCAGTTTAACATCTCATTCCCTCTCTAGGTGGGTGAGCCAGTGAAGCAAACACCTGTTAATCACTTCGGCAATCTCAATCAATGGAAATATGATGCCTGTTAGGGATCTGAATTTCAAGGAATAGCTCAGAAAATTCTCTCATCATTTACTCTCCCTTATGCTCCCTTAAGATGTGATGCCTTGGCATTATTTTGCGGTACACAGTCTTTTAATCTCATCACATTTGATTCAAACTGGCAGCTCACAACTTGGGTAAAATTTTCTTTCTTTCTAGTAAATAGCAGAGCAGGAAATACTTTGACATATTTATCTGTAACAAGTTACTAATCTTAAAAATCTTTACAACATACTTATCTTTAATAAGTTTAATCATGATTTTCCATTCATTTATGGAAAACAGTCATACTGAAGATGATGAGTACCTGTGAGCTGCCAGGTTTTTCTTTAGAATCTCACAGAAAACAAATGACACCATGACATGCTCCTCATAGACAAACAATGAAGCATGAATTCATAATAGCTTCATGAGGCGCTCTCGCATCAGACCTCTGATGGCTCGGCAGAAATGGATTCACTCTTTCTTGCTGCAGATCTTTGTCAGCACAATGTAAACAACCCGAGAACTCATTAGGCACAGATTACATTTTCCATTTATGAATCCTTCATAGCCCTCGACTGAGCAGCCCATCTCAAAAATCTACACTCCACAGACCCCTATAAAGACCGTGGCGTCGCTAGAGACAATGGACAGGCTTTTATGATGTGTACTTTCAATTGCATTACATTAGGCCATACTTTGTGCTGAGCTCTTCCAAATGAGATTCCAACACTCTTAAACAAATAATGAGGATATCCTTCTGAACGTTACATGTCCGATCATATGGCTGTAAAGGGCTGATAGAGCCCACGCTGCACGCCTGCTCTCATCCACATGCAAACACATCCTTATAGCCACCGCACCAGTTGCCCTTCTCAAATGCGAAGCATTAATTTCTCTATGAGAACATCTCCCACAGCTTTACACATGCAAGACTTCACTGCATACAGCATGCAATATGACTGGCATGTTGGATGAGGCGTATTATTAATAGAGAAAGTGGGATGAAATAGTTTTAATCCATTATTCAAGGAAATAAAAAATAAAAAAAATCATGATATGGCTAATTGCGAGTAGTTAATCTGCATTAACACTGGTTCAACTTAGTAGTTTATTCAGACCAAGAACTGTCCACTTAGACAAATACTGAGGGTTCAATACAAGTTAAGCTCAAACGACAACATATGTGGCATAATGTTGATTTTTGACTCATCCCTCCTTTTCTTTAAAAAAAAGCAAAAATTGAGGTTACAGTGAGAAACTTACAATGGAAGGGAATGGGGCCAGTCCGTAAACGTTAAAATACTCATTCATAAACTCATAAAATACAACAAGCACATTAGTTTAACTCACAAATTAGTGTTTTTAGCAAAGTTAACATCTCATGTCGCTCTGTGAGAATGATTTCAACATCTATGCACCTTGTTACATTGTATTTGGGCTCATTTGAATCAGGATCATCTGCTGTAAGTAATGATATGCCTTTATCTATGTTGCTTGTGTTTTAGCTTTCTACTTCATGAAACACAAACAGAATATGAGCAAATCATTGACAAAAAAATCTGTTGTAATTTCACTAGCAGCACTATAATAATATTTATAGGGCCCTATGATTTCCGCAATGCAGAAAACACGGAATCCAGTCATAAAAACGGAATCAACTATTTAACGTAGACTTTGACATATTTGGGATAAAATGTATGTATAAATGCACAATTAATCAAATTAAAATCGTGATCTGCCCTAGTGTGATGATTGAACCACAAAAGGCTGATATTTTATAAAACAAATAGCCTATATACGGTCTTGCTGAGCTGCTTACAGTAAGTGAATGTGAGAAGCCGCTGCTTACACACCAACTGCATCATAAACATCACGTGCGCTCTGTGTATTAATGGCAAAGAGCAGAGCAAAGAGCAAAAACATCTGGATTTCTGCCAAAACGGCAAAATAAAACCTCCATTTAACTAGACGTGTGACAATGAAAAAATGTGACAAATGTACTTTTGTATAGTAAAATGTAATATATCAACAATAATTATATTATATTTATACATTGTATCTCAGAAGCAAGTTTAATCACTGCTTTCTTAAAACTGTGGTGCTCTACTGGGCAGCTCTGTATATGACCAAAAAATAATTTATTTGATAAAATATTTGCATTCCTCTTCACTGTATTACAGCCTGTGCAGCTGAAAACAACTCTTTTGGTGCCCCTCTGATGACATTACACCCAGAAAATAGAGCTCACATGTGCCCATACCCCACAACAACACTTACTGCTTTGGCCACTGGGGGCAGTGCTTCGCATTTCGGTAAGCGCAGACTGATTTCAGCTAAAGAAAAGTCAACCTACTGTTTCTGATTTCACTGTAAAATATGTCTAGAATTAGCCATCACAGCACATCTAGAATTACCAATTATGGAGCCAGATCAATGACACGAATCAGAATGAGCCAATCTCTCTGACGTTTGCTGAAGTTCTGCAATGTAAGTGTGGTGGTGGGGGCGTGGTTGAGCACCGGCTTGTGAATGGAGAGCAAGATCAGGAGATGAGAATGGTAAGGATCATCACCTGTCAATGATTGTCTCTAACAGCTGTTTGTCATTGCAGTGAGAGTTGGAGACGGATTTAAAAGCAAGCCAGATGCCAGTGAGGAGAGAGAAAGCAGCACACACGCACACCCAGAGACTGTGTTGTTAAAGTTTGATAAAAAGTGAGTTTAAGTTCTCTTAATAAAAACATTTTGAGTTGGATTTCGCCGTCTCCCACTTCCTCCTTTGTCGTAGAGCTACGAGCCTGTTACAGTCAACTATTAACAATTAAAACATAATTAATCCATTTACAGCTCTCCTCTCTGAGCCTCTCCACTGAATGTGAATCTCTTCTTTTTTTTTTTCTCCCCAATTTGGAATGCCCAATTCCCAATGTGCTTTTAAGTCCTTGTGGTCGTGTAGTGATTCGCCTCAATCCGGGTGGTGGAGGACGAATCTCAGTTGCCTCCGCGTCTGAGACCATCAACCCGCGCATCTTATCACGTGGCTTGTTGAGCGCGTTGCCACGGAGACATAGCGCGTGTGGAGGCTTCGCGCCATCCACCGCGGCAACCATGCTCAACTCATGACACGCCCCACCGAGAACGAACCACATTATAGTGACCACGAGGAGGTTACCCTATGTGACTCTACCCTCCCTAGCAAACAGGCCAATTTGGTTGCTTAGGAGACCTGGCTGGAGTCACTCAGCACGCCCTGGGATTCAAACTAGCGAACTCCAGGGGTGATAGCCAGCGTCTTTTACCACTGAGCTACCCAGGCCCGTGAATCTCTTCTTGACATGAAATCATAAACATCATTCATGACAAATTAATGTGCATTGCTCTAACAAATGGTCAATGCAATCTGTGGATTCTTCTTCATCTATGGTGTTTGTTTTTTCTCTCTCCCTTTTCTCCCCAATTTGGAATTCCCAATTCCCAATGCGCTCTAAGTCCTCGTGGTGGCGTAGTGACTCCGGGTGGCGGAGGACGAATCTCAGTTGCCTCCGCGTCTGAGACCGTCAATCCGCGCATCTTATCACGTGGCTTGTTTGAGCGCGTTACTACGGAGATGAAGCGTATGTGGAGGCTTCACACTGTTTTCCACGGCATCCACACTGAATTCACCATGCGCCCCACCGAGAGTGAGAACCACATTATAGTGACCACGAGGAGGTTACCCCATATGACTGTACCCACCCTAGCAACCGGGCCAATTTGGTTGCTTAGTAGACCTGGCTGCCGTCACTCAGCACACCCTGGATTTGAACTCACGACTCCAGGGGTGGTAGTCAGCGTCAATACTCGCTGAGCTACCCAGGCCCCCCATCTATGGTGTTTTAATGTATTTTGTTATGACTGAAACTTCAGTGCAAAGAAGGAACAAGAAGAGAGTTGATTGGAAAGGTCAGTTACTTCATATAACATAATAGAGCTGGGTAACTCGTAGAGGATTTGCTATATCATATTGGTAAATAAGTAGATATATTTGAGTGGCTATCAGTGGGCAGGACTGATTGACGTTATTTACACATGAAAGCAATAAAGAAACATGAAGTAATACAAAAGCTCTGGCTGTGACGTGTCAGAAACAAGCCAAGATGAGGAAGAACTTGGAGTGTGTATTTGTTAGGCCACATCCACACTAATTCACTTTAGTTTGAAACCTCCGTTTTCAGTTTCCTAACGTCATCGTTTTCCAAAGTATGTGGTAATGGAGAGCGTTTTCAAAACACTCCATTTTTGGTGAGAGAAAAGACTACTTTAGTGTAGATAAGTGGCATAAACATAGTGAAATTTATGCGTTTACAAAAGGAAACGTATTAGTGTGGAAGTGGCTTTAGGCATAATGCAAAGCGGATTATACAGTTGCAGAGTAACTGAGCTTTCTTACTTTCTCTGAACAGCACAAAAATAGCATAAAATGGCCAAACTTTGTGGGGCAAGTGTCAGCTCCCATTCAGGAGGGGTATTGTTTACTCGCAGATGACAAATGAGGAGACTCCACCTTGCCAAAACTGCAGCCGGAGTGCTCGCGTACAAATGTGAAGAGATGGTGGTGTTGTACAAAGCTAGTTTACCGTCGCCCTGCAGATGAAGTTCTGCTCCCATCTGTCATGGTTCATATCCACTCTTTGTGTACAATTACACAGAATCTGGATTTGCTTTTATTGTCTCCGCAGTGTTCTCTTGCAGTCATGCTTACAGGGATGTTTTCTGGAATGAATCCAGTAAATGAAAGTGTCTCTGTGAAGAATGAGCTGAGATCAGCAGCGCAGCGGCTCTCTAGTGTCGATGTCAGTGTCCGTGGCATCTGACAGTTCTCTCTGGTCTGCACTTTTAGCAGCATTCAGAGCATGTTTGAAATTTTAATGGCAGTCTTCAGCTGAGCTAAAATACAAAAACGCAATAGCAGGAGGCTGCAGACATGTCTCAATTTACATAAGTAACAGAAGTTGCACTACAAATAATCATTCACTTTCACCAAGTAGGAGGTAAAATTTACATCATGATCTGTTTTAATCCATTTGCCATTTGTGTATGTAGATTTGTTACTGTATGATCTTGATCTAGCCAAAATGTAAATTTTCAATAACTGAAAAAGACATTTGCCACCTACAAATGCTCCTAGGCAGTTTTACCTCGTTAGGAAACTGAAAATGGTATGTATATTATATCTGTATATTGTCCATATTCAGTTTCCTAACACTATCGTTTTCCAAAGTGGTGTTCAGGAAACCTGTTTGGAAACAATCAATATTTTGCAAATGTAATCATAATTTTGGGAATTTTCCTTTTGTGATTCTAGTGTTGCAGAAATGACTCTGCTATTTACATACATATAAGTACAGTATATATGTGACGAGGAGGAGGGCGTGTCCGGGCTGTGAGGGTGCACGGCTGGCGCTGAGTCAGCTGATCAACAGGAGAGGGAGATAAAGGGGAGCCAGAGACGCCAGTTCGAGAGAGAGAGAGAGAGAGAGAGAGACACACACGCGGCTGCTGTAGGTGTGTGCGTCTTTGTTTTATGTTGGTTTAAGTTGAATTTCTGTCATTAAAGTTACATTGACTGTTCTGCCGGTTCCCGCTTCCTCCTTGTCCATCCTTTACCCGTTACATTGGTGCCAAAACCCAGAAGGAGGAGGTATGCGCTGTCATGGAGTCCTCGTCACTGCTGTCTGCCGGGGAGGAGCCGTTCCGTCCACCAGGGGTTGGAGGGCTCACTGCCGTCCGCCCAGGTAGGAGTGGCTGTCGTCCGCCAGAGGACGGAGGAGTGGTTGAGGACCAGTTGACAGCGTGTCTGCGGAACAGCGAGCAAGTTTTCTCTCTCTCTCCTCTCTCTCACTGTGTGTCTCCCACTCGCCCTTTCCCTCTCCCCTCTCCCTCCCTCCCCTCATCTCTCCCCCAGGTTCCCAGGAGGCGGGGTGGACCACCGGCTGGTGGAACGGCCGGAAGGGCAGCGTCTCCCCTCCAGAGATGGGGGGGAGTTAGTCAGACCGGTGGCGCCCTGGCCTGAATTAGGTGATCAGCGGGAGAGCAAGATAAAGGGGAGCCGGAGACGACAGTTCGAGAGAGAGATAGAAATACGCGGTTGCTGTATGTGTGTTCGTCTTTGTTTATGTTGGTTTAAGTTGAATTCTGTCATTAAAGATACATTGACTGTTCTGCCGGTTCCCGCCGCCTCCTTGCCCATCCTTTACCTGTTACAATATAATATTATTATTATTCTTTATTTATTAACTTTTTTCCTCAACTCTTCCCTTAGTTTCATAATGGAAATGAGAACTCAAAGAGTGCGGACTGAACTCAAAGAGATTCATTTAAATACAAAAGTCTGAGAAAAAGAGAAAAAGAAATAAAAACGCACAGTAAAAAAACAGATCCACGTTGGGTGAGGACAATTCCAGCGGGGCAGGCCAAAAGAAATCCACAAAAAAACAGTCCAGGGTCAACACCAACAGAGCTGTCAGCCCAGCAAACAAAGTCCAAGGAAGGCAGACAGAAGCGTAACAATAGGCAGACTTAAACTAATAAACAGAAAATACCGACTGGAGACAGCATTGCTGTAGAAGCAAAGAGCATCACAAGACAATCTGCCTCAAGACAGCAAACAGAGGGAGAATATAAAGGGTAGAACTAATCAAAACAAACAAGGAACAGGTTCCGTCAATGACATGATTAGCGGCCAGCACATGACACCTGTCAAAAACAAAAAAAGAGGCACATGAGGGAAACACAGATCACACAGACAACCACGGAGAACGTGGTGGTCAGCACAGAATCATGACACCCATTGACTCTTAGGAAACCTGAAAATTCATTATAGATACAACTTTATCCAGATAAGTGATTTTATCACTTTAAAATGATGTTGCTTTCATCTTGCAACTATATTTATTGTGGTATGGTAGGGCTCTCCCTATCGATTTTTTTTTTTTAATCGAGTAATCTAACGATTATTCTGACGATTAATGGAGAAATAATTAATTTTTTTTAATAACTCAGATTGCATACACTGCAAACCCAAATAAGTTAGCAGAACTCAAAACATTTGAGGTAATCAGTTACATCAAATTTAAGTTGATTTTGTACTACTTATGCATGCTAATTGCTCTTAACTTGAAAAATTGAGTAAGCTAACTCATACATTTAGATGGCACTTCAAATTTTGAGTAAACCACCAGATTTTTTTTTTTTTTTTTGCAACACAAATCAGTTATTTCCATCATTTTATTTACCTAAGTTAAGTCTAATTAGTGACTTGCTTAATAATGGATAAAGCAGTAAGTAAGATACACACTTGGTCCTCAGCCTAAGCTCAAGCTCCACTCTTCACCATAACGGTAACCCCCAAATCTCCAACATAACAGAAACTCTTCTAAATCTCAACATAACAAAACATTAAACACTAACAAGTTTCCCCCTTTGCATTCATGTTGCAAAAACACATAAAATAACACTTAATTTTAACATTTACTTTCCCTATCGATTCCCATGCAAAACATGCTGGGAACAAGAAATCCACTGCCTAATTTGAGTTTACCAAACAAAAAAAATGTAAGTTCATTAAACTCAAAACAATAAAACAGTTCAGGTTACTTAAAAAGTGTCAGTTTCGTGAACTCAAAAGAAAGAGAAAGTTCTGAATACTCATCAAGATTAATTTATTTGAACCATTAAATTTTTCCCTTCTCAATACAATTAATTACTCTGAGCATTGGGGTTTACAATATAAAGTTGTTGAGGAAAAGTCACGTTTTGCTAAAATGCATTCATTAGCCTCAGTTTTTATGTACAATGATTGAACAAAAATAGAAAAAAACGACTGAGCAAACAAAACCTAAAGCCAACAGACACCCAACACAGATCTTTAATATAAAAAATGTATATCATCAAGCTGACAGACATTGGCTATTTTAAGTGTCCCCAACTGTTTGTTTGTTTGTTTGTTTGTTTTTTATCTACTTTTTTATTTTACTAGTTCAACAGACGATCAGAAATGCAAACATTTGATCTTTTTAGAAACAATGTCTGCCCACCAATCTTGTATTTTGAGAATTTTATACATGGTTAATCACTTACATGCAACACAGAATACAATATTTATAGTAATCACGTCATTGAAAGATGTTTTCATTCTCTTGCGTTGAGATGCGCTTATACTGCACAGATCATAAAAGCTTGTCGCTTGCAACATACCATGTAAAATGGCCTTAATCATCTAATCATTCAATTCCTTCTAGAGTAAATGTAATAATTTCACATGCAAAGACTAGCCATTTTTCCCTCAGTTAAGCCTGCTAGATTGCACCTGCAGGGCGTGAGATGTGCATGCGTCTGGTTGAGCTTTGACTGACAGCATACAGTCCTGCAGCTTAATTCAGTAAATAAAGTTCTCTGGGTTCTTACGTTGAGTTTTACCTGTGATAATGGCCAAAAACTTTTAATTATTTATCGGAAGTGGGGCATTGTGATCTATTTCAAAAGTAATCAACACAAACTCTAATTTACTGTACATGAGGAGGAAGATTGCATTTACATTCAAATAGTAATTTAGACACAATGAAACCCAAATCACATAGATCATCTGGATTCGGTCAGATTTATTGAACTAAGTGTTTCAGTGTCCATCACTGCATGTGTAACTTTAATCTAGTCTGACGGACGTCATTTCTTAACATTATTTTATGTTACTACATAAAAGCCCCTATAGCAAACGACTGAGTAGATAAATAGGTTTAGAGTGCATTCTGATGTGTTTGTTGTGTGTCCCGCAAGGAATTAAAAGCCTCTCCCTCGGGGTCTGGGTAGCTCAGCGAGTGTTGACGCTGACTACTACACCTGGAGTCGTGAGTTCGAATCCCAGGGCGTGCTGAGTGACTCCAGCCAGGTCTCCTAATCAACCAAATTGGCCGGTTGCTATGGAGGGTAGTGTCACATGGGGTTACCTCCTCGTGGTCGCTATAATGTGGTTCTCACTCTCGGTGGGGCGTGTGGTGAGTTGTGAGTGGATGCCGCGGGGAATAGCGTGAAGCCTCCACACACGCTATGTCTCCGCGGTAATGCGCTCAACAAGTCACGTGATAAGATGCACAGATTGACGGTCTCAGACGCGGAGGCAACTGAGATTCATCCTCCGCCACCATGAGGACTTAGATGCACTGGGAATTGGGCATTCCAAATTGGGGTGAAAAAGGGGAGAAAATGAAAAATAAAAAAGCCTCTCCCTCTCGCATCTGAACACGTATCAACGCAAATTGCACGCAGACTAATGAGTTTACTGTGTGTTTCCACCGGGGTTTATGTAAAAAGTCTTCTTTTCAAGGGTTTTTTAGGTCCTGCATTGTTTATCAAATCTAAAATAAGAAGCCCTCACACAGCTGACACCTCTTGTCTGCATCACTTCCGCCTTATTTTTGATTTGTCGATTCTGCAATTTTGTATTCATGGAATTTTGTTAAATCGGGCAATCGTTACAGCCCTTGTTTATGGACTGGTCTCATTCACTTGCATTGTACTGTAAGTGCCGTATTGCAAGGAGGGACTAGTCAAAATCATTTTTGTGGAAATCAATATTATGCTACAAATGCTGTTGATTGAGCTTAACTTGTATCGAACCTAAAATATTACTTTAACGCAACCTCCGCAAAGCAATGGCAGCATCTCAAATATACACAGACACTCGACAGGATGAAAGACGGCAGATAAAACACTTTCGTGAGGCCTGAACTCAATAAAGAACATGTGAGTGCGGCTAATGTTTTTTATTTGGTTTGTAACTCTAGAAAAAAGGCTAGAGGGAATATCCCTCCACAGACAAACAATGTTGTTTCATTGTTTAGATGTCATATGCTAAGGTCTCTGGCTGACACTTTGTTTATTTTACCGTGTCTCATTGTTTCACTGTTGTGGAAATGTGACACTGTTGGTTTCATTTCAATTCATTCAGGTGTGAAACAACAGGTCAAACATTTAATTCCAGATTCCAGTGCTTTGTTCAAATCCGTCATGCATCACTCTTTACTGTGCTGTAAAACTACTATCTGTCAAAGCTGTTCCTATGAACAGAAGCAAATGTTGCAACAGAACATTTCATGGCAAACGTAAATGTAGAGCAAGCATTTGGAACTCACTAGCGGGATCAGATGTGGGTTCATGTAGCCGCGGATGGAAAGAGCCATTTAGCTGAATGCCTGTGAACAAGTCCTGAGCTAGAGGCATTAGACTGACAAAATCACACAGAAGTTCAAGAAGAGATTTTGTCCCGCTGTGTGCAGCCGAGCAACAATAAAGACATCTCGCAGCAGGTCAGCTAGCTTCCACTGAACGCGAAGAGTGTGTCTGTGAGACATCAGCTACAGCGATGAACAGATTCATCTTCTAATGACACACATTACTGTACGATTACACATCCATCACTGTCATTAAGACAAGACACCCAATTCACTTTATCCACATCACATACAGCCAGAAAAAAAAAAGATTGCCAAGACAAACTACAGACAGACAGACAGAGCTTGAACATTCTAGGAGTCAGAAAAATACAATCAGATCTTTTAATTGGAACACAGTAAGAAGAAACAAGCAAAAATTGTACAATGCACAATTCAAATCCAGGGTGTGCTGAGTGACTCCAGCCAGGTCTCCTAAGCAACCACATTGGCCCGGTTGCTAGGGAGGGTAGAGTCACATGGGGTAACCTCCTCGTGGTCGCGATTAGTGGTTCTCGCTCTCAATGGGGCGTGTGGTGAGTTGTGCGTGGATCATGGAGAGTAGCATGAGCCTCCACATGCTGTGAGCCTCCGCGGTGTCATGCACAACGTGTCATGCAAAAATTGTATCTTTAGGGATACAGGGCTTGACACTGGGGCAGTATCATCAAAGTAGGGCCCTATGATTTCTGCAGTGCGGAAATCACAGACGGAATCGCAGAATCCAGTCATAAAAATGGAATTAACTATAAAACACGGAATGTGCGGAATTTGACATATTTGGGATAAATTGAATGTATGAATACACAATTATTCAAAGTAAAATCATGACATGCCCTGGTATTAGGGCTGTGTCGATACTATCAAATTTTGACATATCGCAATACTTTTTCTCATGATATTTTATCGATACTTAGATCCATGTATCGTGATATATCGTGATATTTTCAGTGCAGTCAGAGGTGCTTCTATGAGGCACCAAAGGAACTGAAACTGATCCTGCAGCAGGGCTCGACATTAACGCTTGTCCACTTGTCAGGGACAAGTCGAAATTTGAACGGGCGAGTTAAAGAGAATTTTACTTGCCCGACTGGACAAGTAGCCTGATTAAAACCTCAATAACGAATGTTAGCTCAATAGCATGAGACTGTGGGGATTGAGCTCAATTTGAATAATTTCTGCATGTTCCACTTTCAAAATACAGGGAATTCCCTCTATCGTGTCGCCCCCTCTCCTTCACTCGTGATGCAGAATTCACAAACTTGTGAGTGCACGCAGTGGGGAAGCGCATATTTACTAACTTTAGATTTTACACATATAAACGGGTATAAACCTGTTAACTGGACATGCGAATGGTGTTGTGCATGTCTCTATAAGCGAGTGATGAGATCAAACTATTGCTCTTGTTTATAATCAACAAAGCTGTCTTCATCACAAGCATGCAACATTGGAGACACATCGTGGCGTTCCCTCATAAAACAGCAAGAAAGGCAGAAATTGCAAAAACACTTTGTGTAAAAATCCCGTCTGTAGATTGAAGAGAAATTATTAAAACAGATTTATGCACCCTTTACATCTCTCATCTTTCTAGAGCTCCATCTGATGTATCCGAGGAATTTTCTCTGCCATGTGAATCAGTCAATTTTAATAAGTATATAACAATATACATTATAATAATGTTAATACTATAACATTAATAAATTACACACAATGAAAACATCTATCTTTAATATGCATATCTGTTTTGAATATACAACATAACTGATTTAGCAGCAAAGTTCTCTCAGGATTTTATCTGCATTTTGTCAATATTAAACAGATGTTTTAATGCAACTGGTGAGAAATGACTTGTAATCTCAAAGAGATGATTTACACAAAAATGAAAATTTGGTGACACTTTACAATAATGTTTCATTTGTTAACTACATCAGTTAACATGAACTAACAATAAACATCACTTTTATATAATTTATTAATCTTGGTTAATGTTAATTCCAACGTACAGTATATTAATACATTTTCATACATTAAAATAAAAAGTTTTATATGTTAAAATATTGTTCATTGTTAGTTCATGATAGCTAATGTTAATGAACCTTATTGTAAAGTGTTACCAAAAATTCTGTCATCACTACTCACCTTCATGTTGTTCCAAACTTGTCTGACTTTCTATCTTCCGAGGAACTCAAAAGGAGAAGTTAGGGAGTTCGTTTCAGTCTCAATTCACTCGACTAACATTCTGCCAAAAATCTAATTTTGTGTTCCTCAGAAGAGAGGAATACAGGCTTGAGGGTGAGTAATGATTTACCATCTTTCTGCACTGTGTTCTTAATCCCTATTAGGTGTAAATGATGACGATGGCTTTTCCTTTTTTTGTTTTTGTCTCCGGACAAGTAACTTTTTTTACTTGGACAAGTGAATGACCAATTTGTCCGTAGGACAAGCACATGACAATGCTTAATGTCAAGCCCTGCTGCAGGATTCACAGTTTCTCTCACGGACATGCTGGACCTCTCTCACACGTTCTTCATTTGTAGGATCCCAATGTCAATTCTTAAAATGCCAAGATCGCTCTTCCTTTCTATCTGCAATCCCCTACAGTCATATGTGTGTAAATACTTCCCATATACTACAAAAAATGTCTGTGTATTTGTCACAAAAATGATTAGCAACTTCAATTCTTCAAATCTAAATGTCTTTGAGACACTTTGGATAAATGGAAGTAGCTGTCTGACTTCTGGCCTGGTCCATACTGCAAAACACAGCTACACAGAAATGTTTTCGTAAATTTAGAACAACAAAAATGCAACAACGCAAAATGGACATTTGTTACGCCACAAATTCAAAGCGCCCTCTAAAACCTTGCTGGCCACATACTGTACATACTAGCCTGTCTGGTAGTCTTGTCAGTATCCGTCTCCCTCCAACAGAATGTTTGTCGGTCTTTAGTGGTGGACGGAGCTGGATGCATTTTGAATGGGGCTTTTTATCTGTTCTTCGAGGAATTATAAATGTACAGTGTGACAGAGAATACTTTATGATGATGTGAGCTCCAGCATTATCAGAAGCAGTTACTCCCTCCACCCTGATGCTGCGTCAGCAGAGTTTCTCCCATGACCTGTGACAGCACATTAACTCACCCTCTTCCTGAGGGACTGCAAGGGGCATTTGTGTGTTTGACGTGTTCAACAGACACCAAGCACCACAAAAGGCTGAGAAAACAATGACAGAGCGACATCATGGCTTCTCAAAGCCAACAACCCCCATCCCATACCACAGACAAACACCTGCCACTATGGCAACAGCAAAGTGTGGGAGCTGTTCAATAATGTCATCGTGGCTTATTCCATACAATAGAGTCATTTTTAAATAATAGTACTAGTTTCGAACAAAACTATCAAATAACACAAATGGGCGATTCTCATGAAACCTGTTAAGTAAACGGGACATATTTAACCCAAATAAAAAAAAAGGCTATTATTTTCCATAAAGAACATGAAGCCAACATTTAGGACTATTAAGATTTCTGCATTGTAATAGTACTTTCAGGACACTTGAGCCCATTTTACCCCCCTATTCTCATTACCGTAACACATCCAGACGTTTTACTATTACTACTCCCGTTGTTTTCAATGAGGATTCTCATTACAGTAACACATCCGGACGTTTTATTTTTACTACCCCCACTGTTTTCAATGACGATTCTCATTACCGTAACACATCCAGACGTTTTACTGTTACTACTCCCACTGTTTTCAATGACGATTCTCATTACTGTAACACATCCGGATGTTTTACTGTTACTACTCCCACTGTTTTCAATGACGATTCTCATTACCGTAACACATCCGGATGTTTTATTTTTACTACCCCCACTGTTATCAATGATTCTCATTACTGTAACACATCCGGACGTTTTACTTTTACTACCCCCACTGTTATCAATAATTCTCATTACTGTAACACATCCGGACGTTTTACTTTGACTACTCCCACTGTTTTCAATTATTCTCATTACCGTAACACATCCGGACGTTTTACTTTTACTACTCCCACTGTTATCAATGATTCTCATTACCGTAACACATCCGGACATTTTACTTTTACTACTCCCACTGTTATCAATGATTCTCATTACCGTAACACATCCGGACATTTTACTTTTACTACTCCCACTGTTTTCAATGATTCTCATTACCGTAACACATCCGGACATTTTACTTTTACTACTCCCACTGTTTTCAATGATTCTCATTACCGTAACACATCCGGACGTTTTACTTTTACTACTCCCACTGTTATCAATGATTCTCATTACCGTAACACATCCGGACGTTTTACTTTGACTACTCCCACTGTTTTCAATGACGATTCTCATTACCGTAACACATCCGGATGTTTTACTTTTACTACCCCCACTGTTATCAATGATTCTCATTACCGTAACACATCCGGATGTTTTACTTTTACTACTCCCACTGTTATCAATGATTCTCATTACCGTAACACGTCCGGACGTTTTACTTTTACTACTCCCACTGTTATCAATGATTCTCATTACCGTAACACATCCGGATGTTTTACTGTTACTACTCCCACTGTTTTCAATGACGATTCTCATTACCGTAACACATCCGGATGTTTTACTTTTACTACTCCCACTGTTATCAATGATTCTCATTACCGTAACACATCCGGACGTTTTACTTTTACTACTCCCACTGTTATCAATGATTCTCATTACCGTAACACATCCGGATGTTTTACTGTTACTACTCCCACTGTTTTCAATGATGATTCTCATTACCTTAACACATCCGGACATTTTACTTTTACTACTCCCACTGTTATTAATGATTCTCATTACCGTAACACATCCGGACGTTTTACTTTTACTACTCCCACTGTTATCAATGATTCTCATTACCGTAACACGGTCACGTTTTTATTATATTACAAAAATTGCAAAACAGTGTTTTTCGAGGTTTTTTTAAGTTAAAACAGAGACTATTTAGCAGTGACGGGACACCTATTAAAATGAATGGGAGAAATTGGATTGCCCAAGAGTCAACGGATGTAGAAAAGGAAGTCTTGCTTCCAGGTTAAAGAGCCAATCACCTTTTAGATGCTGACATCACCTGTCAATCAACTCGAGAGTGCGCATGTGTGGGAAAATTAAATTTTTTGTGTGTGATCTGAGGTAAAGAAGCACAGTTTATGATATCAGCATTGTCAGATTTTACTGCTGATTTTAAATATGTTCTTTGATCGTAATGTTGGCCGACCATTTTGGAGATTTCGGTCTTTCCCCATTCAAGTAGATAGGAGCTGAACTTGTATACAGCTTGATTACATAGAAAAATAGCAACCTGAGAGCATTCCAAAGATGACCAAAGAGTGGACTGAAATAACAATTTCATAATGACCATCTTTTTTCTTAAGATAGGCCGATAATCAGTTTGACCGATATTTTCTACCGATATTTACACTTTTCCACTTAATTGCTTATTTGTTCTTTAACATCAAGTCAACCAATAAAGTTAGATACAAAAAAACTTTGCATTTTAAATATTAATTAAGTTAGGGGCTTTGAACAAGGGTAGCCTGTATTGCAACTAAAACTAGTTAAATTAATTATTTGAAGATTTTCTGCAATACAACCCCTGGCAAACATGATGGAATCACCACACTTAGAGGATGTTCACCCAGATTGTTTACTTTGTAGCAAATAAACAAATCACAGATATGACAGAAAACAATGTTTGTTTAATAGCGGAACATTCTAGCTTCATGAAACATCCCTCAAACAAATTAAATTACATTATTTTAATTAATGGCATATTTTTTTCCAAATCAAGCAGAGGAAAAAATAATGGAATCACCTTGTAATTTGCATTTCTAAAACAAATACCAGCACAAGTCTAAAAAAGAGAGTGCTTACAGATCTTAATGAGCTGTTGGTCTTGGCTAATTGAAAGGAAACATGGTCCCAACAAGAGAGTTTCCAATTGAAACAATGGAAAGGATTATAAAACTCCTTGAAGAAGGAAATCCAACACAGAGTGTGGCAAAAGAAGTTGGTTGTTCCCAGTCAGCTGTGTCTAAAATTTGGTGCAAGTATAAACAAAATGGGAAGGTTATAAAAGTAGACCAAGGAAGACGTCAAAGCGTCAGGATAGGACACTCAAAGCAATATGCCTTGAAAATAGAAAATGCACAACATAACAAATGATAAACAAACAGGAGTCAATGTTTGTGACAGAACTGTAATAATGGCTGAGTGAAATGGGATTTACATATAGAAAAGCCAAATGAAAACCAGCACTAACATCTAAACAGAAGAAAACAAGACTCCAGTGGGCTAAAGAGAAGCAATCATTGAGTGTGGATGATTGGATGAAAGTGATATTCAGTGATGAATCTGCATTGGTCAAGGCGATGATGCTGGAACTTTTGTCTGGTGCCGTTCTAATGAAACAAATAAAGATGACTGCCTGAAGAAAACAATCAAATTTCCTCAGTCATTTATGATCTGGGGTTGCATGTCAGGTAAAGGACCAGGGGAGATGGTAATCATTACCTCAACGCACAGGTGTACATTGAAAGTTTGGACACTTTTCTCATTCCATCGATAGAAAATAGGTTTGGTGATGATGAAGTCGTATTTCAGGATGATTGCTCTTGCCACAGAGAATGTTAAAGCTTTTCTTCAGGAAAGGTATATCAACTCAATGACATGGCCAGCAAACAGTCCGGATCTCAATCCCATTGAAAAAATGGGTCCATGACACGGCTCCATCCTGCAAAGCTGATCTGTCAACCGCTATTGGAGAAAGTTGGAACCAGCTTGATGGAGAATCTTGTTTTTCATTAGTGAAGTTCATGCCTCAAAGAATTCAGGCTGTCATAAAAGCCAGAGGAGGAGCAACAAAGTACTAATTGTGATTTTTTTGTTGATGATTCCATAATTTTTTCCTCTACTTGATCTGGATCACGATGTTTCACAATGCCAGAATGTCCAGCTATTAAACAGAAATTGTTTTGTGTCATATCTGTGATTTGTTTATTTGCTACAAAGTAAAAAATCTGTGTGAACGTTCTCCAAGTGTGGTGATTCCATCATTTGTGCCAGAGGTTGTATTAGTATTAGGGATGTGCGAGACTAGTCCACTAAACGGCTCTGATGCTGCTAGTCGACACTGGAATTACTAGTCGGTTAATATTTCCTCCATTAAACTGATCATCATTTTTACACATTTACGTTTGGCTTTATATTTTTACAAAGCCTGAACTTAAATTACTATCATATTAATGTTACACATTTTAAATATAATTAATAATACAAATATTATTTAAAAAAAGTGGATATCTGGAGCAGATACAGAGTTTAATTTCACCTCAGTCTGTGTGTGCTTCTTCCCTCTCTCACTCACGGAGCATGCAGGAAAATATCCTCTCGCTAGAAAACTCAGCAAAGTAGCTTTAGAAAACACTTCGGTGGTGGTGCGGGAAGCGAATTTCTGAAATGTTGGCTTGAAATTCGAATGTTTTCACATTTGAGTCTTATATAAATCTGTGCATGGTTGTAAGTTATGTTTCCGCTGTGCAGGATTTATCAAGCGCAGGATAATCGTCTCAGGTGAGTCAAGTCCCGTCTTTCACCGGACCATGTTGACGACTCGACGTGTTAATTTTGCTCATCAAAAATGTATGCTTTTGAGTAAGTAGCCTAGAAAGTGACTGTTTATTTTCAACGATGTGCCGACTGCTTAACGGGTTAAACTATCTTTTATTCTGTGTGCACGTCATGTTTAGAATATATTAGTTTATTATAGGCTACATCACAGGCCTATTTTTTTCTATCCCATAGATACTTGGCTAATGCACGACTGCAAGTTGTGAAATACGTGCAGCTTTCAGCGCATTTGTTTTCTCTCGTAGATTTGGCTTACCTGTTAATTATTTTCAACAATGTCCTTACTGTTTTAATATGTTAAGTAACTTTTACTTGGTGAATTCTGTTTAGAACAGGTTATTGGGGTTGCTCTATCAGTCCTGCACTATTCATTCAACTGTTTTTAATAAATACAGTAAAACTGTATTCGCTAAAGGTGAATGTGTGTCATGTTCTGTATTTAATGTACAATGATGATAATGCAAGGTGAGCATGTCGCAGATAAATGCCAATTTTCAGCCGAATTTAGTGTCAGATTTGGAATAGATTAAGTATTTTAAATGGGTCACATAAACACAATTGTTTTGACTGTTTTCTGAAGGTTGGTTTCTTTTTAGACTAGTCGACTAGCCGATTCCAAATTTTTCATTTAAACATCAGTGAAATTAGTCGTTCCGCACATCCCTAATTAGCATTAGAATAAAAAAAAATCGGTTGTGCATATACAGTGGTGTGAAAAAGTGTTTGCCCCCTTCCTGATTTCTTATTTTTTTGCATGTTTTTCACACTTAAATGTTTCAGATCATCAAACAAGTTTAAATATTAGTCAAAGATAACACAAGTAAACACAAAATGCAGTTTTTAAATGAAGGTTGTTATTATTAAGGGAAAACAAAATCCAAACCTACATGGCCCTGTGTGAAAAAGTGATTGCCCCCTAAACCTAATAACTGGTTGGGCCACCCTTAGCAGCAACAACTGCAATCAAGCATTTGCGATAACTTGCAATGAGTCTTTTACAGCGCTGTGGAGGAATTTTGGCCCACTCATCTTTGCAGAATTGTTGTAATTCAGCCACATTGGAGGGTTTTCGAGCATGAACTGCCTTTTTAAGGTCATGCCACAGCATCTCAATAGGATTCAGGTCAGGACTTTGACTAGGCCACTCCAAAGTCTTGGACAGATGGCCGGACATTCTCCTTCAGGATTTTTTGGTAGACAGCAGAATTCATGGTTCCATTTATCACAGCAAGTCTTCCAGGTCCTGAAGCAGCAAAACAGCCCCAGATCATCACACTACCACCACCATATTTTACTGTTGGTGTGATGTTCTTTTTCTGAAATGCGGTGTTACTTTTACGCCAGATGTAATGGGACACACACCTTCCAAAAAGTTCAACTTTTGTCTCGTCAGTCCACAGAGTATTTTCCCAAAAGTCTTGGGGATCATCAAGATGTTTTCTGGCAAAAATGAGACGAGCCTTAATGTTCTTTTTGCTCAGCAGTGGTTTTCGTCTTGGAACTCTGCCATGCAGGCCATTTTTGCCCAGTCTCTTTCTTATGGTGGAGTCATGAACACTGACCTTAACTGAGGCAAGTGAGGCCTGCAGTTCTTTGGATGTTGTTGTGGGGTCTTTTGTGACCTCTTGGATGAGTCGTCGCTGCGCTCTTGGGGTAATTTTGGTCGGCCGGCCACTCCTGGGAAGGTTCACCACTGTTCCATGTTTTCGCCATTTGTGGATAATGGCTCTCACTGTGGTTCTCTGGAGTCCCAAAGCTTTAGAAATGGCTTTATAACCTTTTCCAGACTGATAGATCTCAATTACTTTCTTTCTCATTTGCTCCTGAATTTCTTTGGATCTCGGCATGATGTCTAGCTTTTGAAGATCTTTTGGTCTACTTCACTTTGTCAGGCAGGTCCTATTTAAGTGATTTCTTGATTGAGAACAGGTGTGGCAGTAATCAGGCCTGGGTGTGGCTAGAGAAAGTGAACTCAGATGTGATAAACCACAGTTAAGTTATGTTTTAACAGGTGGGGCAAACACTTTTTCACACAGGGCCATGTAGGTTTGGATTTTGTTTTCCCTTAATAATAACAACCTTCATTTAAAAACTGCATTTTGTGTTTACTTGTGTTATCTTTGACTAATATTTAAACTTGTTTGATGATCTGAAACATTTAAGTGTGACAAACATGCAAAAAAAATAAGAAATCAGGAAGGGGGCAAACACTTTTTCACACCACTGTACACTGCCTGGCCCAAAAAAAGTCCCATACTCGAATATTTTGTTGGACCGCCTTTAGCTTTGATTACGGCGTGCATTCATCGTGGCATTGTTTCGACAACCTTATACAACGTCACAACATTTATTTCCATCCAGAGTTGCATTAATCTTTGGCCGAGATCTTGTATTGATGATGGGAGAGTCAAAACACTCCGTAAAGTCTTCTCCAGCACATCCCAAAGACTTTCAATGGGGTTAAGGTCAGGACTCTGTGGTGGCCAATTCATGTGTGAAAATGATTCCTCATGCTCCCTGAACCACTCTTTCACAATTTGAGCTCAATGAATCCTGGCATTGTCATCCTGGAATATGCCCGTGCCGTCAGGGAAGAAAAAATCCACTAATGGGATAACCTGCTCATTCAGTACATTCAGGTAGTCCGCTGACTTCATTTTATTGCCGCATAACATTGCTGAGCCTCGACCTGACCGATGCTCTTACTTTCACTATTAAACACAGCCGTGAGTTCTACTGTCGATTCTACTGTCTACTGTCGATCTCTTCGCCAAGAGTTTTAGTGATCTCTGATCACGATCATTCAAGATTTTTTTTCTGACCACATTACTTCCGTGAAGCTGACGGTTCACTGCTATCCTTCCAGGATTTAATAATGCGTCGGACAGTTCTTAACCCAATTCCAGTGATTTCAGCAATCTCATTAGTTGTTCTCTTTGCTTGATGCAGGACAATAATTTCCCCTTCTGAAACACAGTAACATCTTTTCCACGACCACGGGATACATCTTCCGACATGGTTGTTTAAGAAAT
>NC_059354.1:51497500-51535000 GCF_019703515.2 Myxocyprinus asiaticus
AGTCACATGGCACCTGTTTAGTTTTTCTTTCAGATGTGAAATTGCCGATTTAGAGTAAGAAAGCATTAAATATTGATCTGTTTCTCACCCACACCTATCATATCACTTCTGAAGACATGGATTAAACCACTGAAGTCTTATGGATTATTTTCATGCTGCCTTTATGTGCTTTTTGGAGCTTCAAAGTTCTGGCCACTATTCACTTGCATATAATGGACCAACAGAGCTGAGCTATTCTGAACAAATACAAATAATTTAAGAAGCAGAAGAAAGTCATACACATCTGTGATGAGGGTGAGTAAATAAGAGATTTTTCATTTTTGGATGAACTATCCTTCTAATAATACAATGGGTGTTTAATGTTTTTAATGCCTAGTGTATTTAACATTATTCATAAATGTTACTTTATTGTTCTACATGCTGTTTATTTATTTATTTATCTATTGTTATTTATATATTTTTTCTCCCCAATTTGGAATGTCCAATTCCCAATGCGCTCTAAGTCCTCATGGTGGCATAGTGGCTCGTCTCAATCCGGGTGGCGGAGGACGAATCTCAGTTGCCTCCGCGTCTGAGACCGTCAGTCCGTGCATCTTATCACGTGACTTGTTGAGCGTGTTACCGCGGAGATGTAGCATGTGTGGAGGCTTCACGCTATTCTCTGCGGCATCCACGCACAACTCACCACGCGCCCCACCGAGAGCGAGAACCACATTATAGCGACCACGATGAGGTTACCCCATGTGACTCTACCCTCCCTAGCAACCAGGCCAATTTGGTTGCTTAGGAGACCTGGCTGGAGTCACTCAGCATGCCCTGGATTCGAACTCGTGACTCCAGGGGTGATAGTCAGCGTCATTACTCGCTGAGATACCCAGACCCCCTTCTACATGCTGTTTGTTAAAACTTTTGTAAAATGAGTTAAATGTACTTATTGCATGTACTGTGTGCATTTATATTCAATCAAAAATAAAGGAGCTATCATTTTTACACATTTGTTTATGGTGTGGTTTATTTTAAAATATTTTTTAAGGATAAAACAATCTGAAAATATTAACCCACTTATGAGATCAAATCAACCCAGCATTCCTGTAAAAATGAACCAGCATTGGGTTGAATAAATAATCCATTTGCTGGGTTAAAATGAACAACCCAACTTGCTGGGTTAGTTTAGCCCAGCGTGTGTTCTCAGCAGCTGGGCTAAAAACAACCCAATTTGGGTTATTTTTAACCCAGCATTTTTTAGAGTGCAAACACCCAAATCACTCTGAACACCTTAACAAATACTGTAAAATACTATAGAAAAACACTGTAATCGCCCCCATTATCCTTTTGTGTACTCATGGAACTTTGATACACTTCTCAAGAATGTGTTTACTGGAGGAGCCATATATAGTATTTACAGTTCTCGCAGGAACTTATGGATTCCATTCTGTAAGTTCCTCAGAGGACTGTCCTTTTTGAAAGGGTGCTTAAAGGTTCTCTGAAGAGTTCCAACAGTGTGACAGTCATATGGTGCCTCTTGTTTCTTTCATTTTAAAAAATTTAAATGATGTATCCACAGGCACACAGCCAATCAAATAATGTCACATTTTTATTGTATAATAAGCAAACTCTCATGACTGTACAACGGAACAAACAGAGTTAAGACTAGTTACATTGGGAGGGCATAATGCTGATTACCTCAAAAATGAATTTCGACTCGTCCCTCCTTTTCTTTAATAAAAGCACAAATGTGTGTTCCAGTGAGACACTTACAATGGAAGTCAATGGGGTCAATCTGTAAACATTAAAATACTCACTGTTTCAAAAGTATAGACACAAGACATAAACAATATGTGTGTTAACATGATTTTACTGTCATAAAATCACTTACTAACCACATCTGTGGAAAGCTATAGACAATTATACAACTTAATTGCCATGATGACGTAACACTGTAAACCCTAAAATTACGATTAAACAACTTTACAGCTCAAATAATCCACAAGTTTTAACAGAAGAATTAATGTAAGTGCTTTTATAAAATTATAAGCTTCACATTTCTGACTTTAAACCCTCCAAAAATTGACCCCATTGACTTCCATTGTAAGTGTCTCACTGGAACACAGATTTGTGCTTTATTTAAAGAAAATTAAATCAACATTATGACACAAATGCTGTCGATTGAGCTTCACTTGTACTGAACCCGGAATATTCCTTAACAGTTCAGTAAACAATGAATAGATTTTTTTATATGCTCTCAGAAATTCCTGAATCATCATCAGATCTTCGTATAAACAATAAACACTTAATACAAGAAAATATGCCATTTCTTTTTTTTCCTTTTTCTGTTTTTACAGTTTTTAAATGGGTAACTAGCACCCTCTGCTGCATTTGAGCAGAAATACAGACATGATCTACTTAGGGAAAAGTATGAATGAATAAAATGAAAAGAATAAATGTAAAAACATTTTTTATGTAGAATCTTATATAGTGTAAAAGTTGTAAACAACTTAATATAAGCCTGTTAACAACTTAGGGAGGTGTTTCATGAGCTCTGTGTGTAAACAGTTAAAAGCAAAGAGCAAGCATTCATACTGTCTGGGGCGGTGCTTTACCTGTTCAGTCCTGTCCATTTCATTGCTGCCAGCAAATCATTTAGAGAAATGTTGCACACATGAGGTCTGTAAACAGCATATCTCACTTCCTGGCTGTGAGCTCCTCTCTCATTCTGACCACCCAAGACGATCAGACATTAGCCCGGGCTGTAGGCTCCTGCTGTTATTGAACATTTGTGCATCAAAAGGAGCTCCACCTCTCTGTCACCCTTTATCTCGCTCAGTCTGGGTTTATAGTGGAGATATGAAGCAGAACTTTTAGACTCACTCCACACCCTCAGTTTGATCTTCAGCAAACAGTCTGTACCATCAACATACTGCTGTTTACCAGGACATTTGTCATGCTGTTTAAAGGTGCTTTACTCAGGTAACAAAAATACATGAGCACAACGTCTTTTTCTTTATTTTTAATTTACACCAGGGGTTTTCTAACTTTTTGATGCCAAGGACCCCAAAATATAACGATCCCCTGTGTGAGAAAAAGTAATTATGATATTATTATACAAGACTTCTCTTTAATTATATAATGGGCTTTTATATTCATAAATCTCTGGAAAATATTTACTTTTAGTGTGTCTTTCATCTTTTGGAGTAATGTTAGATGTATAAACTTGAAGAGAAACATTTTCAATTCAATTTAAATTTATTTGTATAGCACTTTTTACAATAAATAACGTTTCAAAGCTCTCAGCGCTTTACAAAGGTACACAATGCACTTTAAACACTCCGAAAAAAATAGTTAAGCTCATTTTTAAGAGTTAAGCATTTCAACTTCAAAAGAAATTTCCATTGAATTGAACTGTGTAATCTTTAACAAAATGACCTTATTAAAACTTTAAATATTTAAGTTCAAGATAAATGATTTAACTTAAATATAAATATTTTATTTATCAATATTTCATATATTAATAAATGTTTTATTTAAAATAAAAGTATAGTAAGTTAAATAAATATATTATACATAATAATTAATAATAAATAATACATATTTTATTTGATTATTTTAACTTATAAAGTTACGGTAAAATATGTAATTTATTTAACTTAAAATATTTGAAATGTGTAAATCTTAAAAATATTTTTTGAGTGCAGAAAATAGTGAATAACAACCCTTATTTCTTACAAATATTTTTTTTTTTTTTCATAATTATGATATTATTGCAGATTTGTTTTTATTTCTTACTGTTTACAACAATGGCTGTCAAAAGAATAAAATAATCATGATTAATCTCAAGATAAATATATATTTAGCCTTTTTTAAGATTCACGCTTTTCAATTTCGTAACAAATTTCCATCAAATTTAATTGAGCAATCTTTTAAATATTTGTTATTTTATTTTAAAACAAACACATTTAAGTCGTATTATTTAAAATATGGAATGAATATTACACACAAATAACTTTGCATAATGCAAAAAGCATAAAATGCATAATTGTTAACATTTGTGCATTTTTATAATGTAAAGTTGGTCTGTAATAGTTACCGGTGATTTTATATCAAAGACAGAAGTCATCTCAATGCTACAGTAAACTTTCTTTTGCTAAACAGGTAAAACATGAAAATGCCAACACTCACAAAATAATTTCAAGATTACTCAGTTCAATTTGATGGAAATTTGTTATGAAATAGAAATGCTTATATCTTATAAATAGACTAAAATATCAAATCCATTACTGTTATAAGTATTCAGTCACACTAGCATCATTTGAAACACACAGAACACAGTTCAGAGTTCTGCATTCATCTCCATACACAAAGCGTCCTTCAGCATGTAGAAACAGGTCAGCTGATGCTGCAATTTCCATGGCAACTGTTCTGTGCACCTCTGCAGAGCTGTTACAGTGTGACAGCTCCCCAAAACATTTCTGCATTTCATTTATCATGTTGAACTTTTGACCTATAAAACTGTTCTACTTCATCATACAGTACATGACATCAACAGAGGAACATGTAAGTAGAGTAATGTGTTTGGGTCAGTGTTGGGTAGTAATGGACTACATGTGATCTGGACTGTGCAATCAAATTACTTATAAAAACTTGTAATAAGATAACATTACATTTTAAAATGTGAATATCTGATTACAGTTACTTTTTTATGGATTACATGATTACATATCGATTACAATTCCTATCAGTCTAGACTTTCACAGAATTGTTGTTTGGTTTCATGTTTACAAATGTTTAAAGAAAACCAAAAGTAATCACATTAAAAGTGTAATCTAAAAGATATCACTGATTATCATTTTAGTTCTGTAATGTGTAAACAGTATCAGATTACATTTCTGAAGTAATCTACCCAATACTATTTAGGGTCAAAAATGAACACACACACACAAAGAAAAGAGATTAAAAATTATTATTTCAGTAGCGCATTATTCACATTTTTATTTCTTTTATCTAAGATTTAATATATTTCATAATATCCTCTTTCAGTGATGGGTGTCTGTTTCAATTAATTATTTAATTCAGTTATTTCAAGTTTTTGACATAATTGTTAGAAAACATATCCCCTCTTAAATGTAAAAAAATGACCCTAAAAATAAACTGCTGGGCAAACGTTACCCCTTAATGAAGTTAATTTGTGACACTACAGTATGTGTAATGTGGGACTTTATGAATACAGAAAGCAGCAGACAGACTGATCTGATGAGTTAGAAAGAATCTGAAAACTGGACGCCATTATTTGATTATAAATGAGTCCTCGTGGTTTGTTTTGCACCACTTACAAGCTTCTTTTACAAATAGAAGTTTCTCATTCCTCAATGATATCCCATTTATAAATCTGATATATGGCATTATATTCAAAACACATTTATGAACTATACCGTATGTTCAACCCTTAATATATGGTTTTCACTAATATAAAAAGTCACATACAGAACTTGTACACACATTCAACATATATTTCAAAATACTTCAAAAATGGCCGTATATAAGCTACTGTATGTAACATATATTTTCCCAAAATATACACTATACATATTACATGCATATGTTATATTATCACACATATAACGAAACGTGTTCAAGTATTGAGCTCAAGGTCCCTTTGGGGGGGTAGGGGGTCTTAAAGTCAAAAATGTCATGTGGTGTAACTGTCAGTAAAAAAAAAAAAAAACATATCAAAGTCTCATTAAAAGCTGAAATTCTTAAAAAAATAAATGTTGGCATGAGTGGTGCAGAATAATGCATAACTCTTATTTCTTTAAAGAAAAGCAGTGATATTTTCTTTTAAAATATGATTAATACAGTATTTAAAAAAACTCTTGTCCACCAAATCAAAGTCTTGTGGTGTAACCAACATAAAACAGAGAGGAGCCCTGTAAACTCCCTAGCAACCGGGCCAATTTGGTTGCTAAGGAGACCTGGCTGGACTCACTCAGCACGCCCTGGATTCGAACTCGTGACTCCAGGTGTGATAGTCTGCGTCTATGTGTATTCTATATAGTGTGTATTGTATACTGTACAGTGTATGTTATTATTTGTATATTGTTGAGTGTAATTATGTGTATATCAGATGTTTAAATTGTGTTGTGTTAATTTGATGTTATTGTAAATAGGTATATGTCTCATCACTGTCACGACTGCTATGTTGATCAGAACTGCACCCAAGAATTTCACACACCATTGTACTTGTGTATATGGCTGTGTGACAATAAATGTGATTTGATTTTGATCTGATTGATTTGATACCCTCAACACTGTGTACAGTTTAAAATATCAATATTTTCACATTTTTATGAAAAGGCACATTTTGTTTTGGTCATTTGGTGAAGTCCTGAGAAAACTTCTTGATAATCTTGACTCAAAACTTCATGATATTTATGAAAATATATATTGCTTCACAGCGTGTTTGAAAACTTTTTTTAAATTACCGATTTAGTTGCGTACGCTCTCATGTATTCAAGGTTCAAGGAAATTATTTTAATTCCTTATACTTGATGGTTACAACATATTACATCCATGTTAAGTCATTAAATCATTTTTTTGTAGAAATAAAAAACAAAAACAAAAAAAATAACAACATGGGCTCAAAAATTATATTTTTTTATATATTTTAAAATTATATATTTTTAAGAACTTGACACGTGTTTTTTTTTTTTTTTTACTCCCTTTTTCTCCCCTTTTTGGAATCCCCAATTCCCAATGTGCTCTAAGTCCTCGTGGTGGTGTAGTGACTCGAATCTCAGTTGCCTCCATGTCTGAGACCGTCAATCCGCGCATCTTATCACATGGCTTGTTAAGCGCGTTACCACGGAGACATAGCGCGTGTGGAGGCTTCACGCTATTCTCCATGGCATCCATGCACAACTCACCATGCGCCCCACCGAGAGAAAGAACCACATTATAGTGACCACGAGGAGGTTACCCCGTGTGACTCTACCCTCCCTAGCAACCGGGCCAATTTGGTTGCTTAGGAGACCTGGCTGGAGTCACTCAGCACACCCTGGATTCGAACACACGACTCCAGGTGTGATAGTCAGCGTCAATACTCGCTGAGATACCCAGACCCCCCAACACGTTTGCTTTTTACATTTTTTTTTTTTTTTTCACCTCAGACAACCTTATTTGTCAATGACTCATATGGACATATATCAGATTTCTGTATGCAATGGGTTACTTTTACAAGGCCACAACAGTGTATAATTGCAGGTGGAGAGGCAGACTTCAAATAAACGAAGAAGAGTAAAAATATGAAAAAAGAGCTGGTCACTTCCTGACCCTGAGGAAAGTACATGGTTCTGTCCAGCCCAAATAAAAAGGCCGGTTAAGGTCACACCTGTTTCTTTAAAGGAATCTCCTTTAAACATATCAATAGATAAACAAGTTAATAAATTATTCTGACATCTATGGGCCTGTAAACAAATTCCTGGATGGAATACTTGTTAGAACATCATACATTTCATAGGGAATAATTATACTGTTCTCTTATGTGTTCAAATGAGCTGGGACACCAGAAAGGCCCTTAAACCCCCCGCCTGAAGTTTGCAGTAAGAACTCACTTTGTAAATCTCTCACATCTTGTAAATAAACATGTATTTAATGCTGATGACACTGCTTGACTTATCTTTCTGTTTGGTTTGTCTGCTGTTCATCAAGCCAGAGAGGTTGAGGTTGGCACCACTAGTGGGCAGAGTTCTCCTGCAGCATTGAACAGGGCACACTGTTACCTGTCTCAGGTTCATTCTGACAGTTTTGGGCGGAGAGCATCTCTCACTGTTCGAGGTGGAGTCAGACTGAAGGAAGCACGACACACTTTAAGAGGGCGACAGAGATTTCACAGGCGGTTTGCTGCGGATATTCGCGTGCACAAATGATCTTTTCTATTCAGACATCTGTTTAAAACTTCATGTGTGAATTTCAAAGCCGTTGTAATCCAGAAGAACTCAAGTTTGTGCTGAAGTGCAGTGATCCAGTGCTCAGCTCACCGTCTTCAGGTAAGGCGCTTCAGGAATGCACTGTTGCAGGGAAATTCCTGCTTCAATTAGACGCACACAGACCGATACAACATGCAAACATGTGTTTACATTACATTCTAGGCTTGTTTAAATTGTACCGACTATGGGAGTCCTATTTTAAGTAGGCTACGTGGTCTAACAGTTTTTACTTTTGTGGAACAGAACAGGCAACATATCTATTTATGATGTTGCATTTTGGTGCATGCTTTGAAGGTGGTCCAAACAATGCCGCAAATTGTTTCGTAAAGGATGCATAAGATTCTGTTAACTGAGTCGCGCGCTGTTTGATGTGGACATTGCATGGGTAAGGTAAACTGGTGTGGGTAATTTATTAATTGCCCTGGTATTATGTCATGGTAATTGCTTGGCTGTCCCAAGCTAAGATGTGATGAGATGTGAGGGAGAGTCCTGCATGCAGATGAGACGTGCACATTTGAACGGAAATAAGTCCGAAAGTTAAAAGAGAGAAAAAAAGACGGATGTTTAAGAATATATCCGATGATCTGACAGGCAGTCTGTAGTGAAGAAATACCAATACAGCCTATAGAGATCAACGCACGCGCTGCTGGAGTTACAAACAAGTCTACATGAATCGAAAGAATTGTAAAAATGAATCGCAACTGACCTGATTTCTTATGTTTTATTTGACTTCTTTGTAATTGCATCTTGTTTTCTCAGTGAATCTTTTTATTATTATTATTATTAAAAAGTGAAACGTAACAAAACTGGTTTTGGGAAACAACACACTTTATGAACTCTGTGAATTGAAATGCAAACACAGAAATGAAAAGGGTTTCCTCTCCAACATACAGTAGCTATAATATTTGTTTGTTTGCAGGGTTTTTCCTGCATGGGTCAAATATGGACTTTGATGGTGGCTGACACAAATGATCATCCACATGCTTCAAGCTGGTTTAATTACAATTCATTAATTCACATATAACATAATTTCTTAATTGCATTTCATGTTTATTGAATACGAGCATCTAGGCATCTGGAACCATTTGAATTTGACACTGAAAAATGTTGTCCATTTTTGTGCATAAGTCTTGGATATCCAGACTGTTAAACTTATGTACTTGCATTTATTTTTACAGTGCAATG
Organism: Myxocyprinus asiaticus; assembly: GCF_019703515.2. NCBI lineage: Eukaryota > Metazoa > Chordata > Actinopteri > Cypriniformes > Catostomidae > Myxocyprinus > Myxocyprinus asiaticus. Next base: position 51,506,665 of record NC_059354.1, read on the forward strand.
CCATAAGTAAAGGTAAGACCATGGATGGTTCCTCGTTAGTTTGGTCAGTGTTGTTAGTCTTTATAAAAAGATCAATTGTAGTATTTGTTACAAAAAAATAGCATGCTAAACACATTTAGAAGCTTTTACAGTTACTGTTACTCCTGTAAAGTCATGATACATTTAGTAAGAGTGATGTGCAATTTGAACAACCTTTATTCTGGCACTTGGCACAAGTCTCTTTTCCTCGTCCGTGTTGTTTATAATGTCAAGCTGTCCAGCTTTTTGAGAGGTTTGACAAAACAGAAAATTTTCAGTACAGTTCAAATGGGTTGCATCAGTTTTGTGGTCTGCACCGTAATATCGAGGGAAGCCCGGTTGACGTGTGTGCGCTCCAGAGATATAGTTAGATAGAGCAGAGTGCATCACTTGCACAAGTCTTATGATTGCTCACGCCAAACTCAAGCAAAAAAAAGGCTTCAGCGACTAGCACAAAACTAAGATGAATATCATTACATTTGCTTTGGCAGCCTGAAATTTTGCTTGGGTGGCTGCCTAAAAATTTTCAATGCAAGAAAAACTCTGGTTTGATTATATTTGTTTTTATGTTAATGAAGAAAACTGGCGTTATGTATGGACAGTTCTAAAAGATGATAAACGCTCAAAAAATATTTTTAAACTACCAAACTTTCAAATGTCGGAATGATATAGAGCTGAACAATCTAAAATCGTGACATTTCTGTAGGCTTTCTAAACCACAAAGGGCTGTGATATAAAATACAGTGAGCATTTAATGCTTCTGACAGAGTGGAGGAGCAGAGTGCTGTTTACCCATCTTTAAAGGATTAGTTCACCCAAAAAGGAAAATTCTCTCATGATGTACACATCTGGGATGGCTTAAAGGTAAGTTTAACTTTCCTTCTTCAGCATAACCGAAGTTAAATTCTGTTTCATTCCAACTTACTGCCAGAGGCGGTGCTTAAGCACTAGTGGATTATCGCAGCACCAGCTAGATAGGTCGAGAGCACATACAAACGTAGGCTGAGCTTCGAGGATAATAGCCACATTAGCTCAGCGTTCATTCTCAATCGCTTTCTCGCCCGATAGAGGTAGGTCGTTATTCTTTGTGTGAATCCACGCTGTCAAGTACAGCTTACCAGAGCAGCAAAGTATCATCCTCGCAAGCTGTGACAGCATGCTCATAAGCCTTTTGGATTATTTTGTCACCGTTTGGTGAGTTTTTGCATTACATTGGATATATTTTCACAATCTGTCAATAACACGTGGTGCTTCTCGGTGCTATCCAGTGGCTAGTGTTTACCGCGCTGATAAGTTGCTGGTTCCACGTTAACTTAGTTATCTTTTTTTTCTCCCCAATTTGGAATGCCCAATTCCCAATGCACTCTTAAGTCCTCGTGGTGGTGTAGTGACTCGCCTCAATCCAGGTGGTGGAGGACGAATCTCAGTTGCCTCCGCGTCTGAGACCGTCAATCCGCACATCTTATCACGTGGCTTGTAGAGCGTGTTACCGTGGAGACGTAGCGTGTGTGGAGGCTTCACGCTATTCTTCGCAGCATCCATGCACAACTCACCACGTGCCCCACCAAGAGCGAGAACCACATTATAGCGACCACGAGGAGGTTACCCCATGTGACTCTACCCTCCCTAGCAACCGGGCCAATTTGGTTGCTTAGGAGACCTGGCTGGAGTCACTCAGCACACCCTGGATTCAAACTCGTGAATCCAGGTGTGATAGTCAGCGTCTTTACTCGCTGAGATACCCAGGCCCCCTAATGAAAACCTTCTTAACTTTATAAAATCGCTTCCTGCCAGCAGTTGACGCATCAGTGAAGTTAGCGCAATGGCGCGTTGACGCAAGAAGTCGGAAGCACACGCTTTGTGTACAACAGGGGAACGAACGTCACACGAGAGAGAGTTCATTTCAAACAGCATCCCAGCACTGGCCAGAAGCACCGTTTAAAAAAATTAAATATCGATTTGTTTCTTACAGCAACCTGTCGGTTTGCTTCAGAAGACATTAGTTGATCAACTGGAGTCGTGTGGATTACTTTTATGCTGCCTAAATATGCCTTTTGAGCCGTCAAATAGCCAGCAGCCTGATGGCACCTGTTTACTTGCAAAAAAACAAAACAAAATCTTCACTTCAGTTCTGCTGAAGAAGGCCATTTAAGCCATGCCAGATGTGTAAATCATGAGAGAATTTTCATTTTTGGGTTACCCTTAAACTTATCCTTTAAGGCCCGGCATGCAAATGGGTGTGACGTCATATAGAACTAAGTCTGGCCGAAACGGTGTTTTTGTTTGTTTCGATTGTACGTAACAGCTAGCCAGCACAAACTTTCAGAATTACTTTGTACCGGCTGCTAAACACCTTCTTACTGCCATTCGTCCTCTTCATCGGTAGGCATGACCTGGAGCTCCACCTACTTTGAGGCCGAACAGCTGATTCCTATTCAGTCAGTTAAGATCAGTCAACATGAACACACCAGCGAGTTATTAACGAGCTGGTGCAAATTTACCTACATCTGTACAACAGTTCGCTTAGAGACATCTTCCAAGAAAATATCATGCATCTTTTAATTAGTTTAATTAGTCTACAAAAGGAATCAAATCAACTCTACTCTTAAGTGTCCATTCACTCTATTGTTTGAAATGTGGCTTCACTCATGTCCCATCTGCAGCCAGAAGTCATTCACACATCTCCCCAAAGTGAGATGCCTCTAGTCATCATTCTTTTGTCTGTATTCTACCCATTAACACACTTTTATACACCCATCTTTGCAGTAGAATCAGTGTCATCCTAAAGTACTGTACAATAACAGTGTAATTGGTGCATATTATGTACGCTTATAGCATATTAGCACAATAGTGCCATTAATGCAGAATATAAACATGATGAATATAAGAATGATATTACTTTATCAGAATCAGAATGAGCTTTAATGCAAAGCGTACTCACATACAAAAGGAATTGCACACAGAACATTACAGTGAGACAGAATATAAAACAAGGTAAGAGTATAAATAGACACAAATAATTGGACATATAACATAGAATGGTGTATGTACATGTGCAATCGGTAGTATATGTGCAATGTAGGGGTATGTACAGTCATTGAATTAAATATGAGTAAATTTACATATGTACATGAGATATTTATACATTATTGCACTATGTGAGTCCTGAAGGCAGTTTAATTGTTCATGTGGAAAATGGCCTAAAAAATTTTCTTGTGCCTGGTTGTCCTGGCGCTCAGTGCTCTGTAGAGCCAGCCAGAGGGCAACAGTTCAGAGAGGGAGTGGGCAGGGTGTGTGGGGTCCTGCACGTTTCCTCACTCTGGAAATGTACAGGTTTGGAGGGTGGGTAGGGGGGCACCAATAATCCTCTCAGCAGTCTTGACTGTCCGTTGTAGTTTCCTTCTGTCTGATTTCGTAGCTGAACCAAACCAGACAGTTATAGATGTACACAGGACAGACTCAATGACGGCCGAGTAGAGCTGTGCCAGCAGCTCCTGTGACAGGTTGAACTTCCTCAGCTGGTGAAGGAAGTACGACCTCTGCTGAGCCTTCTTCACAGTGGAGTCCATATGGGTCTCCCACTTCAGGTCCTGAGAGATGGTAGACCCCAGGAACCTGAATGACTCCTGCTGCGACAGTGCTGTTTAGAATGGTGAGGGGGGAGTGGGTACGGAGAGCTGGGTCAGTTTAGTTGAGAGAAGATCAGGCATGATGGTATTGAAGGCTGAACTGAAGTCAACAAATAGGATTATATAATCATCGAGTAGTTAAAACAGCTTCTTTTACTGATCTCGTGTGAATAGAATGAGGCATGAAGTCATTGATAGCACATTTTAATGTCACATCAGTTGATATTTTACAAGTCATCTTGAGAGTCCTCATATGTAAAGGCTCTTCTAAACGTCTCCCACAGTGGTGTTGCTGGTGTCTGAATGTTCGCAAACAGTATGTTGTTGCTCAGCTGTTTTGAACTTCTTTTTGGCCATGAGTGAAGAACAAAGAAAAACTTCTCCGTGAGTATGCAGGGGCCTTTATACTGAATGTAGAAGTGTTCCACGATTCATAACGGTTCAACACAAACTCAATCGGCAGCATTTGTTGCATAGTTTTGATTAGCTACATGTTTCAGGCCTAACACAACTCTGCACGTTAGACATTGTGTCATTTCCGTCACAAATCCGATCAAAACATCCCGGTAGAGCTAGAAAACTGCGAAAGTGCATATGCTGTAGATCAAGCCTGTTTATTAGTACTCTGCACTGAGAAAGTGGCGTCCACAGGATTTTCTGGAGTCATGAGTTTGATTGGTTCTATGTCACAGAGAGGTGATCACAACTGATGCCTCTCGTTCTGGCTGGGGCCATATGCTTAAGTCCTGAAGTAAACTTGTAACCAGTGGCCAAATGCATCAGCACTTAGAATTGAATGACTGATGAAACTGTGTGTCTGTCACGTCATCTGAGGCTTGTGAGAAATCAAAGGCTGAAGGTGGGACAGGCTGCAGTGCACGTGAAAAGACACAAAGCTTTATCCACCCAGAGCTACTGGTGCACATCAAGTGTCTTTTTTCTCTCTCTTTGCTTTGCTTTCATAGAAAATGTGACAGGCACTCTGTAATTAAAATCATCAAAAGTTGAAAAGCATTTGAGCTTCACAGTAAATCCAGGATGCAGACGGCACCCTCCTTTCCAGACACCACAAACCACCCTGAGCTCTTGAACACCGGCCTTTGTGCTCCATCTCACGCAGAACCAACACCGCCACAGCACTTTTTGTTGTCTTTATGAACTGTTTTGTACTTTGGAGCATCAGTTATAGTCACAGGTATTGCATTTTGTAAGTTAAAGGCAACACACGTGTTAACAATAATGCAAGATGGTGCTGTAATATACAAATAATGCTTGAGACAGAGAATATTTCACCAATACTTTGTTGTCTGTAAAGGTTTGATGTAAATACTTGATGCGCTTTTTTTTTGTTTTTGTTTTTTGGTCCAGATCTATTAAATTATTCAAAAATACATCTAAAATGCAGGGCCTGGGTATCTCAGCGAGTATTGACGCTGACTATCACACCTGGAGTCACGAGTTCGAATCCAGGGTGTGCTGAGTGACTCCAGCCAGGTCCCCTAAGCAACCAAATTGTCCCGGTTTCTAGGGAGGGTAGAGTCACATGGGGTAACCTCCTCGTGGTCACTATAATATGGTTCTCGCTCTCGGTGAGGCGTGTGGTGAGTTAAGCATGAAGCCTCCACACACGCTACGTCTCCACGGTAACACGCTCAACAAGCCACATGATAAAATGCACAGATTGATGGTCTCAGACGCGGAGGCAACTGAGATTCGTCCTCCGCCACCCGGATTGAGTCACTACGCCACCACGAGGACTTAGAGCGCATTGGGAATTGGGCATTACAAATTGGGGTGGAAATAAAAAATAAACACAAAAAATACATTTAAAATGCAATTCACACAAAACAGTTACCTTAGAAACCTCTACTATGATGAACATGTTTGTAATTTCTGAGTTCAAAATCATTTTGGCATTTTTTTCTGAATGTAACCAACATTCAGGCTATGTCTACATTAATCTGGATACATTTGAAAATGGCGTTTTCATTTCAAAACGCTCTCCGTCCACATTAGCGTTATCAAGTGTTTTCCAAAAGTTGCTCATCCACACGGAAACGTCTGAAAACACTTGCGTCCCTGTACTGCGCATGAGTAAAACGTAAGACGCTTCGACATGCGTCATTTCCGTCAGGCGTTTATTTACTTTCCACCTCTTTGAAATATTATGTCGAGGAAAGGCACTGAGTTTTTTTAAATGGACGGACAAACATACTCGGGACCCAGGTGTAATGTAATAGCTCTGCACACTTCTCTGATTATTTTAGACACAGTTTGTCTGGCTAATCCAAACGCATTCGCCGTTTTTCGGAGTCTACCTTCGTCGCTTAAGTAGTATAGAGTACATGCAACATTTGTAACAACATCCACCGGTGATCTCAGTCGTGTTGTCTGGCCTTGAATATGAGGTCGTAGAAGTTCACTCAGATGATATAGAGAGTCCCTAGACGTCCTAAAGTCCTCACAGCACTCCTCAGGCACGATCATTTTATGTACAAAATTATCCCACCACCCACGGGTGCGTCCAGGTCTCACCCAAAATCTCCGCTCCATGTACGGTCTGAAAACGCAACTGTCCTCGCGTTCCGCCGCTGAACAACAACTGCGAGTAAACATCCCGTCTCCTTTGAAGAAATGTAAGCTGATGTACAAACTGACATTAATCTTTAACAACGCAATCAAGCTGGAGAGTAGCCAAAACTGCATAAAAATGCATCATCGTTTTCAAAAGCAACAGTCCACACTACAACGCAAAAACGGCGTTTTCAAATGTATCCACTTTGGAGTGCGTTTTCAAAAAGCTAAATTTTCGCGGACAAAACGCCATCTCGGTGTGAACGGAAGGCCAAAACGGAGAGAAAAATATTAGTGTGGACAAGGCCTTAAGTTGCCATTCTGCTGTAAAGTGACAAGAAAACCCCTTTCTTAAAAGATCCTCATGAGTTTTTAAACATATCAGATATTTGGGCATTTTTCTTTAAAAAGCATATTTCTTCAATTGGAGTAAACCTTAGAAAATGTCTTTATTCCTGATATTTGGAAAAAAAAAACTATATGTTTGAAAACTTTTTGGGAATTGATGATTACATTGTGTATACTCATATTCAAGGAGCAAGGAAAGTGTTGTAAAACATTAAATTTTATGGTTACACGACACCACTTTTAAGTCATTAAATATACAGTATGTATATATATATATATATATATATATATATTATGTTTTTCAAAAAATGTATGAAACAAACATGGACGCAAAGATATTATTTTTATGAACTTGTTTTAATTTTTTTTTTTTTTAAGATTTCTAATTTTTATCACCTCGGACAACATTATTTGTCATTGACCCTGATAAAGAACTCTTTCGCAGTAAATAAATGATAAAAAAAAAAAAGCAATGTGATAACCTGCTACCTGTTTCATCAAAACAACTGAACTGGGCCCCGTTTCCCAGTAACGATCAATCTTAATGGTTAAGAGCGTTTTCTACGAGTGATTTTACGAACGTTCGTTATTTTTTTTATGTGCGTTTCCCAAAACTGCACTTAACATGAATGTGCAAGGACACGCCTTAAGTGCTACGCAAGAGAGTCGCTGTCCGTGTGACAGTGCTGAAATGTGACCGTATAGTGCTGCTCGTCATTGTAATTTAATTGTATTTGTGTGTAACTTTACAATCATTTGTAATTTACCTTTTTCTTAAATATTCGATCTAATTAACTACATATTTGCATATTGTTTTACAATAATTTTGTGCAGGTCGATCTATTTCTTTTAATTAATCTACTTCCATAATTAGGTGTGCATGTGTAATATTTTCACAATTTTCTCTTGATATGAAAGCTTCCAGGATTAGTGAGGACAGTGGAATCCCTGTGTATGATCCTGCTAATTACAAGCATTAATTGAATATTACGAGGTTCACTGTGTTATCACTCGGTGCAAAACAAGGAGACGTTTAGAAGATGCGCTGTAGGAACATTCACCAATAAAACGGAGGTCTGCTCTTTACTCCCAAAATTGATAACGGTGACAGCAATGCTGCATGTGCGGTGCTACACAACTTGTAGTGCTGGTAAGAGCGCCTTTGGGTGTCATATAGGAAGCGGAGACAAGGATGATGAGATGATTTTCATGCAGTTATTGATTTTTTTTATTTTTTTATCTGCATGCATTTGCATCGCAATGCATTTTAATTTATACAGTTGTCTGCATCAATCATGCCACCACTTTGCTGTTACCAACTAGTCCACACAAATAACTTCATTTGTTTACTAATTAATCTATTTATCCATTTATATAGACTATTTTATGCATTTCTCTATTATTATTATTATTAGGCATGTCTGTTAAAATTAAAATAAATAAAACATAGGTATCCTGATATTAAAATTTTTGCATAAAGTGTAGCTATAGGTATTTTAAATTGTATCAGGTGTAATTTCACATTTTTCCTGCAGGTGTCTGGATAAGTATGTGTGCTAACGATGCTCTTAGCGCTGTACGATTACTCCAGAGCAATCGTAAATCTACGAGCATTTTAAAGAACTACTTCAGTTACGATGCTTTGGGAAATGGACCGCAAAGCTAAGATGAATCGTAAGATGATTTCTACGATCTACTTAGGCTTACAATGCTTTTAGGTAATGAGGCCCTGAATATGGTGTCCTGTGTCATAATTTAACTTATTGAACATCTACTTCACAGTCATTCTTGACATTTTTGTCTGTTTGGATTCATCTCCTATATCATAACTTTGAAAACTTGATATTTGTAAAAGCAGATTATTGATTTCATGCTTTCAAGTCTTTTCTTTTGGTGCCTGTTCAGGAGGAAACTCGAGACTATGTCTGCTGTATGCATGTTTGATCATATATTATTTCTGTACCTTGAGGTGCTGTATGGCCCAATAGCAGCTTCTAAACTTATCGTGACTTTGAATTCAACTTTTCACCCTGTACATCATGACTCTTAAGGAGTTCTGCTGGCGACAGACCAGGTTTCTACAAGGACTGAACAGCTTCTTTAGCTTCTCCATAACTGAAATTCTTCTAGAATATCGACGCTGGAACTTTAGATTTGCTTCTTGGTGAAACAGGACATAAACCTAAACATGTTTCTGTCTTTGCAAGGCCTGAAGTTCCTCACCAATGTGGAGAAAACAATTGAATGTAAACAAGAACACCACTGAAGCCACATATAACACATTTGGCAAACATTATGATATTCATTTTTTCTTTATTTCAGTGTTTGTATTGAATAGAGAAACTAGAAATGTTTGTTGAGACAAACATTGAATGTTATCTTGACAAAACCCTTATCTGAAAGTAAAAATAAACCTTCAGTCATCAAGTCTGGAGTTGATTTAAGCTGAATAGTTAAAAAAATTACGTTTGAAAGCTATGTGGTTGCTTGGCATTTACTAGACATACTGTAGATGTATAGAAGTCATGGGATTTTTTGAATATTTGATAATCTGCTTCAGGACAACCGTAAATCCAATCAGTTTGAAAAGATAAATCATCCCAAGTCTCAACAGGTTGAAGGACTATCCCAATTTTGGTGGATGTAGCTTCGAATCTCTAGGAGTTACAGTCTGAAAATAAATGGCCTCTTAAAGAAACTACACACAAACATTTTAATTGTGGTTAGGAGTTATATGAAACAGACTTGAACCTGCTTGTGTGCACTGGATTTGTCTTCATTCAGTGAAGTGAACTGAGAACATTAGCTTTCTACAGAAGTCATATAATAGAGAGAAGACCCTGTTATAATGATTGTTTAAACTGTTTGTCCTTAACATTAAGATCTTCTTTACCTACAGCCCCATTACACCACTGTGTGATGATGATTGATCATCACGATGGCGCCACGGATGGCCGCCTCGGTGTGGAGCTCCTCAGTTCTTTTGTTATTTTTGTTTGTTTGTGCTGTGTTTAGTAATCTTTTTCCAATCAGTTTTAACAGAGACGAACTGCTGAACATTCAACAGCATATATCAGTCAATCTTTTCCCGGTTTTTGAATATTCAGATGTTTTGCTAGACATTTTAGTTGGAGGCGCGGCTTTGTTGTTCAGGAGACGCAGGCAAGGAAGATGTGCCTGTACGCTGGTCAAACTCCGTAGGTGTGGATTTCAAACAACGCTGCCGAGTATTCACTTAGCGAATCTCCGCTCTCTTCCTAACAAAACGGATGAACTACATCTCCTCACCCACACAAACAAGGACTTTTCAACCTCTGCTGCCTTGTACTTCACAGAAACCTGGCTGAGTGAAGCCATTCCAGACAGCGCGTTACATCGGCCGGGGAAACGGTTAACGGGGAAAACGAGAGGCGGTGGAACATGCTTTTATATCAATGAAAGTTGGTGTACAGATGTAACAACGTTAAAGAGGATGTGCTGTCCTAATTTGGAAGTGCTTTTTATTAACTGTAAGACTTTCTACTCGCTGTGGGAATTTTCGCGGGATATTTGCGGGAGTGTGAATATCGCGCCAAACGCGTGTTTGAACACAGCGCTACAACAGCTGGCTGATCAAATCACAGACACAGAACAACAATACCCGGACTCAGTTATTATTATTCTTGGGGATTTTAACAAAGCAAATCTCACATGTGAACTGCCCAAATACAAACAGCACATTACATGCCCCACCAGAGACAGGAACATACTGGATCATTGCTACACAACAATAAAGGATGCATATCGCTCTGTTCCTAGAGCAGCTTTGGGACTCTCTGATCACTGTCTGGTTCATCATCTTCCAACCTACAGACAGAAATTAAAATCAACCAAGCCAGTAGTAAGGACTGTAAAGAGATGGACCAATGAAGCAGAGCTGGAACTACAAGCCTGCTTTGACTGCACGGATTGGAGTGTTTTTGAGGCTGCAGCCACCGACCTGGACGAGCTCACAGATACTGTTACATCATATATCAGCTTCTGTGAGGATATGTGCATTCCTACTAGGACTTATTTAAAGTTCAACAACGACAAACTGTGGTTTACAGCGGAACTCAGGCAGCTTCGTCAGGCCAAAGAGGATGCTTACAGAGTTGGGGATAAAGTCTTGTACAGTCAGGCCAGGAACACACTGAATAAGGGAATCAGAGTGGCTAAAAGAAGATACTCTGAGAAGCTGAAAAACAAGTTTTCAGCTAACGACCCTGCATCAGTGTGGAGTGGCATGAAACAACTCACAAATTACAGGACTCCTACCCCCAACCCTGTGGTGGACCAACAACTGGCTGACGACCTGAATGTGTTCTACTGCAGATTTGAAAGGCCCAATCTCACACCCCACACCCACTCTCACCTTCACTTCACACAAACACCAACACCTCCTGCAATCCCCCTCCTCCCACCTCCTGCTACTCAACCTGCACTTAAGATCTGTGAAGATGATGTGAGCCGCGTCTTTCAGAAACAAAAGATGAGGAAGGCTTCAGGCCCAGATTGCGTCTCACCTGCATGTCTTAGAACCTGTGCTAACCAGCTGGCCTCCATCTTCACACAGATCTTCAATAGATCACTGGAGCAGTGTGAAGTCCCATGCTGCTTCAAACGCTCAATCATTATTCCTGTCCCAAAGAAACCAAAAATCACAGGACTTAATGACTACAGACCTGTCGCCCTGATGTCTGTGGTCATGAAATAATTTGAGAGACTGGTGTTGGCCCACCTGAAGAACATCACTGGACCCTTTCTAGATCCCCTTCAATTTGCTTATCGAGCAAACAGGTCTGTGGATGATGCAGTCAACATGGGATTGCATCATATCCTGCAACATCTGGACAGACCAGGGTCATATGTAAGGATCCTTTTTGTGGACTTCAGTTCAGCTTTCAACACCATCATCCCAGCTATACTCCAGAATAAATTACACCAACTCTCTGTTCCCATGTCTATCTGTCAGTGGATTACCAGCTTTCTGACGGACAGGCAGCAGCTTGTGAGACAAGGGAAACTCACTTTTAGCACCTGTACAATCAGCACTGGTGCCCCCCAGGGATGTGTGCTCTTCCCACTACTCTTCTCCCTCTACACCAATGACTGCATCGCCAAGGACCCCTCTGTCAAGCTCCTGAAGTTTGCAGATGACACCACTGTCATCGGCCTCATCCGAGATGATGATGAGTCTTCATACAGAATGGAAGTTGAACAGCTGGCTGTCTGGTGCAGTCAAAACAACCTTGAGCTGAACATGCTCAAAACGGTGGAAATTATTGTGGACTTTAGGAGGAACACCCCAACACTGACCCCCCTTACCATTCTAAACAGCACTGTGGCAGCAGTGGAGTCATTCAGATTCCTGGGCACTACCATCTCACAGGACCTGAAGTGGGAGACCCACATTGACTCCATTGTGAAAAAGGCCCAGCAGAGGTTGTACTTCCTTCACAAGCTGAGGAAATTCAACCTGCCACAGGTGCTGCTGATACAGTTCTACTCAGCAGTCATTGAGTCTGTCCTCTGCACTTCAAAAACTGTCTGGTTTGGTTCAGCTACGAAATCAGACATCAGAAGACTACAAATGACAGTTCAGACTGCTGAGAGGATTATTGGTTGCCCCCTGCCCCCCTCAAGAACTATACACTTCCAGAGTGAGGAAAAAGGCTGGAAAAATCCCTCTGAACCCAACTCACCCTGCCCACTACCTTTTTGAACTGTTCCCTTCTGGCCGACGCTTCAGAGCTCTGAGCACCAGAACCGTCAGGCACAGGAACAGTTCTTTCCCTCAGGCTATCCATCTCATGAACCGTTAAAACTGCCCCATTGAGTAATAATTGATGTACAATACGCAGCTTAGTCTTTTTTTTATATTTATCCAACACATCCAAACTCTTCTGCCATTACATTCCTCTGGAGAAAAAAAACAACAAAAAAAACATTTGCACTGTACATAACAGATTGTATTAGATTTGCACTACCCATGTGTATGTGTGTGTCTGTACGTATGTGTATAATTAGTTTTATTTTTTATTTTTTATTATCCGTTTAATATTGCTATTGTCTTGCTGCTGTTTTTGTATTGTTTTTGTATTGTTGTACACTGGAAGCTCCTATAACCAAGACAAATTCCTTGTATGTGTAAGCATACTTGGCAATAAAGCTCATTCTGATTAGATGAATACAGTGAAGAACTGATGCTCATAACCAAACTAAATGGACAGATGCAGTTTTGTTGCACAGTTTGTTTAATTCACGGTGGAAATGGAAAAATGGAGACCAAGTGAATTCCCACTGGTTTGTGCTTTTTTGAAAAGCAGTTTCCTAATTTGACAAAAAAGAATTGGAGACTCTGAAGTACAACAACACGGTCTCTCTCTCGCTGCTAAATTGGAAAAGAGCAGTTTTCCTTTCTCTCCTTCCGTTTTGATATAAACAGCAGGAATGAGAAGCCAGTTTACTTAGGTTCTGAGAGTTGGGTTTCCCCCACAAACACACATTGTTGACATTAAAGCATTTTGTATGCCTGTAATTGCTCATAATCAGGCCCACACAAAAACTACTCTAGCAGAAAGACACAGAACCGGAACGGCCAACTCCTTGTGTTTAAAAACTTTTTTGAAATTAGTGATTAAGTTGTTTATACTCTCAAGTATTCCAGGTGCAAGGAAAGTATTTTAATACTTTTTACTTGATGGTTACAGCACATGGCATTTTAAAATTATATATATATGTATATATATATATATATATATATATATATATATATATATATACATACAGACAGCTCCAGAAAAAATAAAGAGACCACTGCAAAATGATCAGTTTCTCTGGATTTACTATTTATAGGTGTGTGTTTGAGTAAAATGAACATTCTTGTTTTATTCTAGAAAGTACTGACAACATTTCTCCCAAATTCCAAATAAAAATATTGTCATTTAGAGCATTTATTTGCAGAAAATGACAACTGGTCAAAATAACAAAAAAGATGCCGTGTTTTCAGACCTCGAATAATGCAAAGAAAAGTTCATATTCATTTATAATCAACACAATACTAATGATTTAACTTAGGAAGAGTTCAGAAATCAATATTTGCTGGAATAATCCTGATTTTCAATCACAGCTTTCATGCGTCTTGGCATGCTCTCTGCCAGTCTTTCACATTGCTGTTGGGTGACTTTATGCCACTCCTGGTGCAAATATTCAAGCAGCTCGGCTTTGTTTGATGGCTTGTGAACATCCATCTTCTTCTTGATCACATTCCAGAGGTTTTCAATGGGGTTCAGGTCTAGAGATTGGGTTGGCCATGACAGGGTCTTGATCCGGTGGTCCTCCATCCACACCTTGATTGATCTGGCTGTGTGGCATGGAGCATTGTCCTGCTGGAAAAACCAATCCTCAGAGTTGGGGAACATTGTCAGAGCAGAAGGAAGCAAGTTTTCTTCCAGGATAACCTTGTATGTGGCTTGATTCACGTGTCCTTCACAAAGATGAATCCGCCCGATTCCAGCCTTGCTGAAGCACCCCCAGATCATCACCGGTCCTCCACCTGGTTGTCTAATGGTTGGACGGAGACCTGGAGAGGCCTTCAAGCCACAGTGTCTCGCACCCACTGTGAAATTTGGTGGCTGATTGGTGTATATATATTAGGGCTGCCCCTTAATAGTCGACCAAATGTTAGACGATGAGAAGAGTCTTGGTCGACCAGGTTTTGATTGGTCAGTTGGTCTCAGGGAAAAAAAATATATATATATATATAATTTTTTTTTAATTTAATTTTTTTTTTTTTTTTGAAAGTGCTATAAAGGTTTTTCAAAAAATGTATGAAACCAAATTGGACACAAAGATTACATTTTTAAGAACTTGACACTTGTATTTTAAACTGGAATTCTATAAGATTTCTTATTTTTAACACCTTGGACAACCTTATTTGTCAATGACCCAAATATGTGGTCTTTACTCTGGATTAATGATTAAATGTTCAGGGAAAAGCAATTCGGTTAACACTGTTCCCTTTGTCTTGTTCACTGTTGGGTTTATAACGCTCAGCTTGTCTATTTTCTTTAAGGCTGCTTTGGAACAATATGTTCTGTGAAAAGTACTATACAAATATTGTATAATGTTAAGTCAGAGGTATGTCATACGCCTTGAGGATTTCTTGAGAAGTCACTTGACTTTATCTCCTAGGAGACGTGATTGTGTGAAGAAATTTTTGTTTCTGTTTAAGCGTTTGTAATTGAATTGGACGGGCCGTTCAGTCGATTACAGCAGTAATAATATCCTGAGCTTAACCCGTCCCCCAGGAACAGATATTTCAGGGCTGTTAATAATAAGGATAATGATACTCTGTGTATTTATCTTAGATTATGTGGTGGTTATAAGATTAATAACCTCGGGCTGTGAGTCTGCGGTCGTCTTTCAAACAGAGGCAAGCCCGGACGCGCCGTTGCAACGCTTGTGTTTGGAGTGGAGCTGCTCTTCAAACGTCGCGCGGTGCATTCCAGCCCGGGAGAGGCAGAATGCGGCGCGCAGAGAGAAAAGCACTCAATCTGGACTGCGATGAAAGTGTTTTGGCCGTGTGTGTTCATTTTGTCAGATAATGAGCGGTGGAGCTCAGTCATTTGGCAGTCAGTGCATTTCCTGCAAAAATAACTTTTCTCTCCCTTCATCCTTTCTGATGAAACAGCGCTGAGGGGTTTGAAATAGACAAACATTTTGGTTCTTTTCGTTTGTTTCATGTGGTTGTTTTTCATTTAGTTGTGCGCTTTGGAGAAAGGTGGCCCGCTAAGTGCCTGATTGGCTGGTATTGTTAGGTTGGTTTTGCACAGTGAGGCTCAGGCTTGTTTTTAATTAAAGGAATAGCTCACCCAAAAATGAAAATTCTGTCATCATTTACTCACTCTCATGCCATCCCAAATGTGTATGTCTTTCTTTCTTCTGCAGAACACAAATAAAGATTTTTAGAAGAATATTTTGGCTCTGTAGGTCCAGACAATGCAAGTGAATGGTGACCAGAACTTTGAAGCCCCAAAAATCACGTAAATCAGCATAAATGTAATCCATAAGACTCCAGTGGTTTAATCCATGTCTTCTGAAGTGATATGATAGGTGTGGGTGAGAAACAGATCAATATTAGTGCCTAACCCTAACCCATTCACTTGCATTGTATGGATCTACAGAGCTGAAATATTCTTCTAAAAATCTTCATTTGTGTTCTGGTGAAGAAAGAAAGTCATACACATCTGGGATGGCATGAGGGTGAGTAAATGATGAGAGAATTAAAATTTTTGGGTGAACTGTCCCTTTAATGCAACCTGGTTTTCTTCAAAAGTGGTGGGTAATTTTCAGATGTTAAAATACTTTCTTGTTTCACAGCTTAAATGCAGAGACAGTTATATAGTAAATAAGCCATTTGTTGGTTGATGATAGCTCAACAACAATTCTTGCTGAGTATGTTTTGTCTTGTTTTCCAATAAAAATGTCTAAACATTCTTAAAACAAGATACATTTACTTGAGAAGCAAAATAACCTAAGATATTTTGTCTTGTTTTCAGAGAAACCTAACAAAAAATTTTACGTTATGTTTATGCTTATAAATAAAAAACCTATTTGTGAATTGGGTAAACAAAAAAAACAAACAAAAAAAAACTCAATTCAAAGTGAAAACAAGGGTATTTATCTTAACCCATTGGCAAATAGTTTTTTCTTGTTTTAAACACAGTAAACCCCACCAAATTTTGTTCGATTTCTCTGAAAACAAGGTGTAACATCTCATGCCATTCTGCTTCTCAAGTCATTTTTCTTGTTTAAAGGACGTTTCAGTATTTTCACCAGAAAAAAAGGCAAAAATACTCAGTAAGAGAAGTGACTTAATCAGCCCATTTTAATCCTGATTTTGCAGCACTACAGTGAAAAAAGAAACTGTAACTGTGTCGATAAGCTCGGATTGGTACAGAATGGCACAGTTTTTCAACAAGGACTGTTCGGCAAATCGTGGTAAACTGCCTATTAGCTCAACAAATTCTAACAAAAAAAAAAAAAAAGTTTTCAGCTAACAACCCTGCATCAGTGTGGAGAGGCCTGAAAGACTTTACTAAATTCAAGACACCATCCCCCAATACTGTAGGGAACCAACAACTGGCTGACGACTTTAATATGTTTTACTGTAGATATGAAAGGCCCAATCTCACACCCCACACCCAATCTGACCCTCACTTCACACAAACATCAACACCTCCTGCAACCCCCCTCCTTCTACTCAACATGCACTTAAGATCTGTGAAGATGATGTGTGCCGGTTCTTCCAGAAACAGAAGACAAGAAAAGCACAGGGCCCAGACGGTGTTTCACCCACTTGTCTAAAATCCTGTCTTCACACAGATCTTCAATAGATCAATGGATCAGTGTGAAGTTCCCTGCTGCCTCAAATGCTCCACCATCATTCCTGTCCCAGTGAAACCCAAAATCACAGGACTTAATGACGACAGACCTGTCGCCCTGACATCTGTGGTCATAAAGTCATTTGAGAGACTGGTGTTAGCCCACCTGAGGGACATCACTGGACCCTTCCTAGATCCCCTGCAATTTGCTTATCGAGCAAACAGGTCTGTGGATGAAGCATTCAATGTGGGATTGCATCATATCCTGCAACATCTGGATAGACCAGGGACATATGCAAGAATCCTTTTTGTGGACTTCAGTTCAGCTTTCAACACCATCATCCCAGCTATACTCCAGAATAAATTACACCAACTCTCTGTTCCCACGTCTATCTGTCAGTGGATCACCAGCTTTTAGTGACACAGGGGAAATTCACTTCCAGCACCTGTACAATCAGCACTGGTGCCCCCCAGGGATGTGTGCTTTCCCACTACTCTTCTCCCTGTGCACAAATGACTACACCACCAAGGACCCCTCTGTCAAGCTCCTGAAGTTTACAGATGACACCACTGTCATCGGCCTCATCCGAGATGACGATGAGTCTGCATACAGAAGGGAGGTCGAACGGCTGGCTGTCTGGTGCAGTCAAAACAACCTTGAGCTGAACACGCTCAAAACAGTGGAGATGATTGTGGACTTTAGGAGGAACACCCCAACACTGACCCCCCCCTCACCATTCTAAACAGCACTGTTGCAGCAGTGGAGTCATTCATGTTCCTGGGCACTACCATCTCACAGGACCTGGAGTGGGAGACCCACATTGACTCCATTGTGAAAAAGGCCCAGCAGAGGTTGTACTTCCTTCGTCAGCTGAGGAAATTCAACCTGCCACAGGCGCTGCTGATACAGTTCTACTCAGCAGTCATTGAGTCTGTCCTCTGCACTTCAATAACTGTCTGGTTTGGTTCAGCTATGAAATCAGACATCAGAAGACTACAAAGAACAGTTCAGACTGCTGAGAGGATTATTGGTTGCCCCCTGCCCTCCCTTCAAGAACTATACACTTCCAGAATGAGGAAAAAGGCTGGAAAAAATCACTCTGGACCCCACTCACCCTGCCCACTACCTTTTTGAACTGTTGCCTTCTGGCCGACGCTTCAGAGCTCTGAGCACCAGAACTGTCAGGCACAGGAACAGTTTTTTCCCTCAGGCTATCCATCTCATGAACCATTAAAACTGCCCCATTGAGCAATAATTATGTGTAATAAACAGCTTAGTCTATTTATATTTATCCAACATACCCTACCTCTTCTGCCATTACATTCCCTTGCATCTGTATATAACAGATTTGTGTTTGTATATAGTACATATATATATATATATATATATATATATATATATAATATTGTCTTATTGTGCATTTCTATATATACTTATATTTTCTGTTCACTTTTTATTTTTATTCTATTTTTTATTATTATCTCGGTCTTGTTGTATTGTTTGTGCACTGCAAGCTTCTGTCACCATGACAAATTCCTTTTATGTGTAAGCATACTTGGCAATAAAGCTCATTCTGATTCTGACAAATGAATTTAGGGTGGAACTATCTGACCAGTGGCAGAGTGTACAGGTACATGCTTGGAAACAGCCATTACATTTGCATTTCCATTTGGTTACACAAGTGGTGCAGAAATGACACACATCAGATTTAAAGGGAAACTAAACTGTGACTTAAGAAGGTAAAAAATGTGCATCTTTCTGCCTTGAACACTTAATGTGTGATATATTATCAGTCTCCTAACAATGCCGTTTTTGTTATTTTTATTATTTTAAGAGACTAGCTCTGTTTAACTACACAAATCTGTTTACAGTTCCTATCAGCGTTTTTGAACTTGGAACTTGCGATTCTTGTTTACATGCATTTTTTTTTTAAGTGTATATTAAAAGCAACTGCTGTAATCCAAACATCACTTTCCCACATGGAGCGACGATAGGGGCCGTTTCGCTGAATTGTTTGGAACATAATGCCCTTCTCATATCAGTACACTGTCAGTGGTGTTGATGCGGGTGACATCTCTAGAGTTTAAATTACAGTGGCACCCCTATAAAACATGTTAAACTTCTTTGGTTCACCAAACATAAGACATTAGTGCAGTGAACGGATGGGTTTTATACATCAGAGCAGTGTTTCTCAATCAGAATGGTACACAATGTGCCTTTTGACACTCAATACTGCTCACCTCCATGTGGCAGGGACTGTTTATTTTTATTTTTTTAAGTGGAAATTGATTCAAAAGCATACAGTAAGTGCAACGCTGGAAAGATTGCACCACATCTTAACATTATCATGTCTTAGATACGGTCTCAACCATCATTTTTGCAGAACGAAGTTATGTGCTTAGGGCGGCAGTACAGCCACAAAATACATTTTCTTTTTTTTCTCTTTGCACCGTTATTACTCTATCTCCGACTGATTTTTGATAGAAAATGCACAGTCTGAAACAGCATTTAGCCATCATCAATTGTCCTGACCATAGTTACATTTACATTTATGTATTTGGCAGACACTTTTATCCAAAGCGACTTGCAGTGCCCTGATTACAGGGACAATCCCCCTGGAGCAACCTGGAGTTAAGTGCCTTACTCAAGGACACAATGGTGGTGGCTGTGGGGATTGAACCAACAACCTTCTGCTTATCAGTTCAGTGCTTTAGTCCACTACGCCACCACTTATTTGCTAAATAAGGATCACATTTGATCACCTCTGTTTAATCAAATGTATTTATGTAAATTGCTTAGTCATGTGGAGTGCTGTCATATCTACTGGTGTTACAAATGATCAACACAGTTGTTTCAAAAATGATGTCAGCTCACACACACATTTCAGGTAACAAAAGAGAAATCGATGATTGAAACCAAACTTGAATGTACTGAAATGTTCGCTTTTATTCACTATTCGTGAAGTGTTAAACGGGCGTGTCTCAGTTGTTCAGGGTCTGTAGGGCTTGTAAAAAAAATTGATAATGTGAAACTGAACTGGCAAATATCCTGAAAATATTTGGTTCTGTTATACAGCTGTGAGTTAGCCCTCTCAATCACGAACAGCATCAGCTCAGTTTGTTCTTCTTTTGCCAGTGATTATCTGCACAAATCCCTGGCTCCTGCACTATTGTAAAAATTGTGCAAATTCACAATTGCAGGACTAACTTTCCCCTCAATGAACATGATGTTACTGTATAATAGAGAAAAGGGAAGAATAGACATTTTCTGTTAAAAAAAAATTGCATTGAATTGTTGTGGCAGGGCGGAGGGTGGGGCCGGGTCGTGCTTCCACACACCCGGCCCCTAATTGGGCTGATGAAGCCTGAGAGGAATAAAGGCGACCGGAGACGGCAGTGCGACAGAGAGTGAGTTACGGGCAGCTGCCCGACATCTGTGTGTGTCTCTTTCTGTCGCACTGCCGCCTCCGGTCGCCTTTATTCCTCTCGGGCTTCATCAGCCTAATTAGGGGCCGGGTGTGTGGAAGCATGACCTGGCCCCGCCCTCCGCCCTGCCACAGTTGTATTCTAAAAATGACATATGGCCATTGATTTCAAATGTGGGTTGATATTGGCTTTAGCAAATATAAATATTTCTCCTCAGTTATGATCATTTGTAGACAAAAGCCTTAAAATGTTAAATTGATCATCATGCTTTTTGTTTGTTTGTTTGTTTGTTTTAAAGTAAATTTGATCAAAACCGATATTTTGTAAATGATTAAAAGAGAGAAATGTTTCACCACCTGTATATGACCAGCCAGACAAGAGAAACATTTTTTTTAAAGCTGCTTATGCTTTTTTCTCTGTTTGTTTATTGTAAATTGCTATTCCTTTCTTTCTTATATATATATATATATATATATAATTATTATTATTTATTTATTTAATTTTTAATGGCTGTTTTGGTACTTTTTTGCAAATTAAGTGCATGTGGAAATGTTGTAGCAATTATAGGCTAATGCTACTACTACTAATTATAATTCAATACTTGCAAAAGTGCTTGCCTATGCCACAATAAGAAGTAAATCTGGCCCGGAGTAAAATTTACCTCCCTAACCTAAAACTTTAACCTAAACCTAAAAGCAAATGTGACACTTTTGTCTCGCGTGTTAACTTGCGTGTTTGGCTGGACTTCTAAAATCTAAAGTCCAACTAAATAAAGCATAAGTGTGTAAATGTAGGTGAATCTGTAATACAAGCGTTAAAATGTATCGTTGTGTTAGAGTAAAAGTGTTTCGATGTCATAACATAGCAGTGTGTGAGTAATGGTGTGAAAAATGTGTTTTAAAGTCATAATCAGTCGTTGTACTCGTGACTTGGTGAAAGTGAATAAAACACACAGTTGTTGAAGCGCCTCTAGTGTTCATTTCACCAGGAAACTGCAGCGAAATGTAGAATATTGCACGTAAAACTACGTTTGCAAAAATGTAGTTATAGTAACATTCATTCTGGGAGACCAGGTTAGACAAATCTAATGATATATTCAGAAATTGTGACTAAGTAGTAAGCAAACTTAAGGCAATAAAAACTAGCCCAATTCTAAACTATAGTACTCTAGTGATTAGCACACGACAAATTATACCAGCAACATTAGCTCAATGAGTGCCGTGAGTTTAGGGGCAGGACAGTGTATTTTTCTAACCAATGGCAGATGTAGGGAGAGTTCGGGTAACCTGTTTAAACAGTAATTTCTTTTGGAATTCCGTTTGGTGACACTAGTGGTGCAGAAATGACACAATTCCGCTCTAATGTTGTGAAGCACAGTGATACTGGATTTAATTATAAAGTGGACCACACATTAAATCTGCAGTGGCCGAGTGCCAGTCACTTATTTCTGAAAATGGACTAGCAATAACACACTGATTATCTGATCACCCTCCAGTATTTATTTGTCTTCTGTTTGTGTCAAATTAACTTCACACAGAAGTGTTGTTTTAGTGCCCTGAAGGCAAATGTCAATCTCTGGCTCCATTAATCAGTGTTTTATGAGAGTTTCTCTTTGTAAACATCCATTAGACGGACATCTTTGACAGTTGCGACATAACTCACCGTCCCTTTGGTGTCACATGAGCACTTTATCCTCTTTCCTCCGAATTTGGAATGCCCAATTCCCACTACTTAGTAGGTCCTCGTGGTGGCGCGGTTACTCGCCTCAATCCGGGTGGTGGAGGACAAGTCTCAGTTGCCTCCGCTTCTGAGACCGTCAATCCGCGCATCTCATCACGTGACTCGTTGTTCATGACACCACGGAGACTCGCAGCATGTGGAGGCTCATGCTACACTCCACGATCCACAACTCACCACACGCCCCATTGAGAGCGAGAACCACTAATCGCGACCACGAGGAGGTTACCCCATGTGACTCTACCCTCCCTAGCAACCGGGCCAATTTGGTTGCTTAGGAGACCTGACTGGAGTCACTCAGCATGCCCTGGATTCAAACTCATGACTCCAGGGGTGATAGTCAGCGTCAATACTCGCCGAGTTACCCAGGCCCCCGCACTGCGTTTTTAAGACGCTATTTCCAAGTTACCTACTTTAACTTTTAAAAGCATATATCATAACACCTGGGTTCAGTTCTAGTCTGTCGCAGATAGCTGTTTTTGAACTCAAGAACACGTGCCGTGTGAACGGCCCCTAAGGCCACATCCATACTAATCTGTTATCGTTTGAAAACTCCATTTTCAGTTTTCTAAAATAGGTGGTGATGGAGAAAAGCTGTTCTAGTGTGGATGAGAGTCATAAATCTAGTGAAACAAAAACATGTTTGTGTGAATGTGGCCTATCGTGGATTTCTAAAAACACACGCTAGCTGTTTGGTCCTTTAATTTTGATATCGCATTGCGTTTTACTTTGAGCTGTAAAATGCAACTGCTGTGATTGAAGGAGTTGGTAATTAAGACATTATTTATGAGTGTTTGTTAAAACCCCCACAGGCATTAAAAGAACTTTTCCATGTCATCCATTCTTTTAAAATAGATCATTATTTTGATGAAACAAATATAGTAATATCTTCAGCACTGTTCTGCGAGCAAATTGCTTTGAGTGATGATTGTTTAATTAATGCTGAAATGAAGCACGCTGTTATTAA
The DNA here is from genome assembly GCF_019703515.2 of Myxocyprinus asiaticus. NCBI lineage: Eukaryota > Metazoa > Chordata > Actinopteri > Cypriniformes > Catostomidae > Myxocyprinus > Myxocyprinus asiaticus. The sequence goes on from NC_059354.1 coordinate 51,529,770, forward strand.
AGATCTCTGCAGCACATGTTGGTGTTAGTGATGTTTTATCACAATGTGATTTTTCACTTCTGTCACACTGCATTAAATCTATCAGCATCGCAGTATTTTATATAAATGTGGTTCTCAAAACATTCGATAAATCAAGCAGCGGTCCGATGATGTTTTTATTCTGTCCCGTCTCTTCCCACAATCCATCAGTTTTCACTCATGCGATCACGTGTTTCTCTGCTCGCAGACCTGCTGAGGTGAAGACACAAACATGAGCCAGAACGGAGGACGAACACAATCACGCGTCCTGTGTTTTCTGCTGGTAAGTCCTGCGCTGTTCACCTGCATCCTACTGACACCAAAACCAATGGAGAACATACAGCCGTAAGCAGCAATAAACAGGGCCTACATTTCCGAGGGAGAATTATTTGGAAATAAGAAATGCAATTCTGATTGCATTTACTGCCCCCAGCAGCCTGTTGACAAATTATGAGATCATTTCAAATGTCTATAGAGCAGATATAACAATTCAGAAATTAATGTTAAACCATTCTTGTTAAAGGTGTGTTTACACAGACTTTTCAAAGATGCTTTAGATGCACAAATGCAATCCAACAATTCAGTGATTCCCAACCGTGGGGGTATGAGAAAAGAACTGGATTTTGCTATGTTAAACCAAACAAAATCACATGTATGGCTTAATATAAATATAATAAAATTAGGGATGTGTTAAAATGTCGATTTTTCAATTAATCACAATCTTCTTTTGCACAGACATGAATGAAGCCAACCTTCATTCGATGCAAAGTTTGGCACCAAGATCTTTTCACTGTGTGTTGAGAGTAAAAGTTTGGTTTGATTTGTACCGTGTGTCCAAAGACGAGATCCACATGATCCATTTGTCATTGAATAATGTCTCTTTTAATATCTTTCTGTTCTTTACAGTCAGTTGTTTATCTAAAACAGAAAAGTTATGTTAATTCTCTTCACACACAGCACGAATGCACAAAAAGAAACTGCGCTCATCCTATCTTGTTAATATGCGCACACTGGCTGCAGGTAGTCTTAAAGAGACAGTACCGATTTAGCACATGTTCTCAATGTCTTTGTAAATACATGTAAAAAGTACAAATTATGCATGTAAACAATAAACATGTAATAAAACATATGTATGCAATATAATATTTGCTATTTCAAAACTTTGTACATTTTTAATTGTAATGTACAGCTAAAATATGACCAAAATGCTGAAAACTAATCATAAAATACAATTTATAAAATGAATATTTCGCAGTTTAGCAGTGGTAGCTCAGCGGTTATGGCTCTGGGTTACTGATCAGAAGGTCGGGGGTTCAAGCCCCATCACCGCCAAGATGCCACTGTTGGGCCCTTGAGCAAGGCCCTTGACCCTATCTGCTCCAGGGATGCTGTATCATGGCTGACCCTGCACTCTGACCCCAGCCTAGCTGGGATATGTGAAAAAGAAGAATTTCACTGTATATGTGCAAATGTATAATGTGTGATAAATAAAGAAAATTATAATTATTAATTATAGAAGCTTCCCTGGATAATTAACATCATTAACTGGTAGAGAATTTCTCTCATATGCATTATAACTGAAATATACCTGACATATAATTGATTATTATCATAAAATATAGTTAATTTCCAGTTGGATATGACGAAAGTCGTTACTTGCACGTCAGTAAGATTCATTCAGTAACTGATGTATTTATGTGTTTTTGAATCACTAAAAAGAACCGGCTCACAAGAGTCATTTGTTCAGGAATCAGAATACACAAGGAACCACTTTCTTGGTATTTACTCTCTGATAACATCATCCAATAACTGATGTTTGATCTGAATATAATGTGAGCCAGTTTTTGTACAATTTGACAAGGTTTGTAGGTGGAGTTGCAGAACAGTTAACAATATATTTTATGAATTCGTACTATGTGGAAATCTATACCGTATCATCTACTATATGGAAATTGAAAACACCTTGGAATGAGGAGTGAAAGCAGAACAGAATTATTTTTGTATAGATTAAAAAAAGCTAATGAATAGTCGGGATATGCAGCTTTCATTTTCCCCTGATTAAACTTGAATGACCCAAACCGTGACAACAGTCGATCTGATCATGGGAGATTTCGCCAGATGATGTTGAAGAGCGACTACAAAGGCGTCTTTGAGTGGAGCGAGCCGTGCTAATCTTTGAATCTGTCTCATCCGCTCTCGCCCACCTTCATTCATGTTTGCAACACAAAATCTATCTGGCAGCGCTCCTGGAACGTAATTTCTCAACACAGTCTCTTAATGATAGGCTTTTAATTCCCTTTCCAAAAGCCAGGAGATGTTGAAATGACGTTTGGTGCTACTGAGACGCACTGAGGAGGAGATGTCTGTAATCCCACTTATTACGGCAAAATCAACAGTTATTTTTCAATTGAGCCTTTGTTAAAAAAGAAAACTACTGCCACTTTGTACAATATCTTACGACTTCACCATCTTATTTTGAGACCGTGTTGTTTCAACCAACAGTCAGATTGCACACAGAATTATGGTATATTCCCCGTTCTTTTATCGATGTGAAAACTGTCGTATGTGTTTTGTAAGTATATGAAATGACAAGACAGTCTTGAAAATGCATTCATTTTTTTGCATTCATTTGCCTATTTTTTTTTGTCCTGCACCTGTACCCAACTTGGGTTTTAGCTGTGCACACCTATTTGTTATGTTTTATACTCCCAATTCTTGCATCTTTAGAACTGTTTCTTGTTTTGAGCATAAATATAACCAAAACTTAGTGAAAAACAAGAAAAAGGTATTTGCAGTAAGGAAAGAAACTTGGAGATATATTCTCTGAAAATAAGTCTTAATATCTTACACAACTTTGCTTCTAGAGCAGGGGTGGATTATGACTAGCAAGGGCCCCTCGGTCCAATTATCTTTGATTTAAGTCTCTTTTAATACCTGTTCTGTTATTTACAGTCTGATTAATTCAAACACATAGCACGGATGTGGTAAATGAACCGCTCAACCGAAACACGTTCGCTGAACATCCACTGTTCTTAAAGAGACAGTACCATTTTAACGTTTGTTATACATGGGGGCGAGTTCGAATTCAGGGCGTGCTGAGTGACTCCAGCCAGGTCTCCTAAGCAACCAAATTGGCCCGGTTGCTAGGGAGGGTAGAGTCACATGGGGTAACCTCCTCGTGGTCGTGATTAGTGGTTCTCGCTCTCAATGGGGCGTGTGGTAAGTTGTGTGTGGATCGTGGAGAGTAGCATGAGCCTCCACATGCTGTGAGTCTCCGTGGTGTCATGCACAACGAGTCACGTGATGAGATGCGCCGATTGACGTTCTCAGAAGTGGAGGCAACTGAGACTTGTCCTCCGCCACCTGGATTGAGGTGAGTAACTGCGCCACCACGAGGACCTACTGAGTAGTGGGAATTGGGCATTCCAACTTGGGGATAAAAAAAATTAAATAAAAAAAAACATTTGTTATACATAATGTAAACTCAGTGTAAATACTACAAAGTATGCATACAAAATGCATATATTTAAAGGGGCCATAATAAATTATTTAATATTTTATCTTCATCAAATACTTTAAATATTGATGAATATAACAAATACGGTAGGCTCCTACAGTATCTATGCAAGGGTTTGGTGAAATTCGGCAAAGAGTTCAGGCAGTTTTGGCTCGCGCTGTCTTTTCTAACTCAACTGAATGATGGGGTGTGTTCCATTCAGAAGTGATCATCCCTACACCCTATTTCCTTCAAAGACTTTACCCTCCATTGGGAGAGCTTTGAAGGGCTGAAAGGTGTGGGGCTCAAAAATAGTGTTAATTTGGTAATTTGGGGGGAAATTCTGTTTGGAACAACCCTGCAGCTTGGCTACCATTATTATTCTTCCATTGAAAAGCCCTACTAAGGCATCATTTAAGCCTTTTCTAAGTGACCAAAAATCCCCTAGACTACATAACACTGACAGAATATTTAAATGATCTAAGAGTCTGTTTTTCAAAACTTACAAGCCCTTTAATCTGCTTTAAGATGCTATCTTTCTTACTGTTAAACCTGTAAAACATTTCTAAATTCAAGCATTTAAAACTATTTTAAACTTTCAGACAAGGTTTTGTCAGACCAACATTATAGTTTGTCTCAACAAACTTTATGTATCCAGTTTATCAATTCTTTTGAACAACACAAAGTAAAATATCAGTATTTTCTTTTCCCCAACCACCTATAAGCCAAGTTATTTTTTGTAATGTAGGGCAAACATGCAGTTATTGCTATGAATAGTATAATAAAAGTTTGTGTTCGCCAGCCGTTTTATACAATGAATAAAGCTTAACATATGAAATAATAGTCAGAAAATTCTATTTTTTAAAACCTGTTTAAACCTATTTTTGTATCAAATAAATTTTAAGCACTAATTCAATAAATACTCATTTTGAAATATCAGTAAGAAGATAAACATTATTGTGTTTTTTTTTTTTTTTTTTTGGATTTTTCCCCTTTTTCTCCCAATTTGGAATGCCCAATTCCCGATGCGCTCTAAGTCCCCGCGGTCGCATAGTGATTCGCCTCAGTCCGGGTGGCGGAGGACGAATCTCAGTTGCCTCTGCGTCTGAGACAGTCAACCCACGCATCTTATCACGTGGCTTGTTGAACGCGTTGCCATGGAGACATAGCGCGTGTGGAGGCTTCACGCCATCCACCACGGCAACCACGCTCAATTCACCACGCACCCCACCGAGAACAAACCACATTATAGCGACCACGAGGAGGTTACCCCATGTGACTCTACCCTCCCTAGCAACCGGACCAATTTGGTTGCTTAGGAGACCTGGCTGGAGTCACTCAGCACGCCCTGGGATTCGAACTAGCGAACTAGCGAACTCCAGGGGTGGTAGCCAGCGTATTTTACCACTGAGCTACCCAGGCCCCCAGATAAACATTATTGTTAATTTTACTATCAAAATCAGCAAAGATTTCACATCAAGATGAGTGCATCAAAATATGAAGGTAGCTATTTTGGAAATTATTTTACAAGGTCTTCTACTTCCAGAAGAGCATGGAAGCTTTCACCAGGTGGCATTATATGATTAAAGAGTGGCTCAAAAAATGTAATTAGAAACAGGGTCCTATAAGAGGACTGGGGGCCCTCATAGTCACAGGGCCCTGTTGAGGGGGCCTTGTATAAGCTGTGGGGCCCACATATTTAAGCATATACAAACAT